>NC_089591.1:66554533-66834533 GCF_019320115.1 Miscanthus floridulus
CCACCGCCGCCGAAGAAATACTTCTCCAAAACAATGCCATTGCTCTTAGTGCCATCCATGATGCTTTGGACGAGAAAACCTTTGAGCAAATCAAGAACATTGAGAGAGCTCATGAGGCTTGGAAGAAGTCAAAAGAATCATTTGAGGGCACTCAAGCTGTGAAGGGTGCAAAGGCATACATCCTCAAAGAGAAGTTTGCAAGCTTTAAGATGAAGGAGAATGAGAGTGTGCCAGAGATGTTTCATAGGCTTCAAGTGCTTATCAATGATCTTAAAGCACTTGGTGAAGAGGTGAAGGAAAAAGACTTCTCATATAAGTTCTTGAGATGTTTGCCTTCAAGATTTGGTACATTGGTCACTATTCTAGTGAGAAGCGGTTTGGACACCATGACACCAAACCAAGTATTAGGGGATATAATGACCGATGATACATATAGAGATGATGATGAGAAGGAAGAAAAGAAGGAGAAGAAAGATGAGAAGAAGGATGACAAGAAGAAGAGCATGGCATTCAAAGCCACATCATCCAAGGGCAAAGCTAAGCAAGAAACATCAAGTGAAGATGGTGATTCATGGGATAATGATGATGATGAGAAGATGGCTCTCTTTGTCAAGAGATTTGGCAAGTTCATGGTGAAGAAGGGCTACCGTGCTAGAAGAAAGAAGTCTTCATCCAAGAATAAAGAAGAGTCAAGAAGGTGCTTCAAGTGTGGAAGCAAAGATCATCTTGTTGCTCAATGTCCATACAATAGCGACAATGATGACAACAACAAGAAGAACAAGAAGAAGGACAAGAAGGAAAAGAAAGAGAAGAAAGACAAGATGGCCTTCAAGAAGAAGAAGGGTGGTTCATATGTAGCCACTTGGGATAGTGATGCTTCCTCAAGTGATGATGATGATGATAGTGATGATAACAAGACCACCAAGAAGAAGGTTCTTGCAAGCATTGCAATCAATGAGAAGCCTTCTCTCTTCGAATCTTCATCATGCTTCATGACTAAGGCCACTAAGGTACAAACAAGTGATGATCAAAGCGATGAAGAACATGATGATAAAAATGAAAACAAAAATAACCATGATAGTGATAGTGATGATGATAAACCTACTAAAGATGAACTATTTGACATGCTAGAAGATGATAGAGAACACTTTGACATCAAGAGAAGGGAATGCAAAAGCTTATGTAAGGAACTAAAAGCCCTTAAGCAAGCCTTTGATGAGCTCAATGCATCTCATGAAAAGCTAGAGGAAGCCAATGAAAAGCTTGGCAAAGCTCACAAAAAGCTTGAAAAGGCTCATTCCTCTTCGCTTGATGAGCAAAATAAAAAGAAGCATGTTGAAACTTGCAATGTAGGTTTAACTTGTGATATAATTGATGAATCACTATCTATGCCTATCATTGTTCCTCCCACTAACCCTTCTTGTAGCACTTCCACTTCTACCTCATCTAGTAGTGATGGTCTCACTTGTGATGCCTCACTAATGGTTGAGAATGAGAACCTCAAGAAAGAGGTCAATAAGCTCACTCACACCTTGGCTAAGGCCTATGGTGATGAGGACCACTTGCTTATGTGCTTGGGTAGCCAAAGGGCTTCACTCTACAAAGAGGGATTGGGCTATACCCCTAAAAAAGGCAAGGCGGCATTTGCTCCTCACAAGACTAGTTTTATGAAGAACAATGGTCGATTTTGCACTAGTTGCAAGCAAGTGGATCATAAAGAGTAAGAATGCAACAACAAGACCAAAAAGGCTAATGTATCCTCCATAAAGCTTGATTCATGCTATATGCTTACTAAGGATACAAATGGTGTGAAGGCTAAGTTCATTGGTAAACCATGGATGGGCTCAAAGAAGAAAGCCATTTGGGTACCAAAGAGCTTAGTAACTAACCTTCAAGGACCCAAGAAAGTTTGGGTACCTAAAAAGAATTGATCTTCTTTTATAGGTCAATTATAAAGCCGGAGGAAGACATTGGGTTCTTGATAGTGGGTGCACTCAACACATGACCGGTGATGCAAGAATGTTCAACTCAATCAGCACCAATGACAATGATGGTTATGATAGTGTCACATTTGGTGATAATGGCAAAGGCAAGATCAAAGGGCTTGGTAAGATTGCAATATCCAATGACATGAGCATATCCAATGTGTTGCTAGTAGAGAGCTTGAACTTTAATTTGCTATCCGTGGCTCAATTGTGTGATCTTGGATTCAAATGCATATTTGGGGTAGATGATGTAGAGATCATAAGTGTAGATGGCTCTAACTTGATCTTCAAAGGCTTTAGATATGAGAATCTATACTTGGTTGATTTCAATGCTAGTGAAGCTAGATTATCTACATGCTTATTCACTAATTCTAGCATGGGTTGGTTATGGCATAGAAGGCTTGGTCATGTTGAAATGAAATAATTGAATAGATTGGTTAAGCATGACTTAGTTAAAGGCTTGAAAGATGTTGTGTTTGAAAAAGGATAAGCTTTGTAGCTCTTGTCAAGCCGACAAACAAGTTGGAAACACCCATCCTAAGAAAAGCATGATGAGCACTGGCAAAGTATTTGAGTTATTGCACATGGATTTGTTTGGGCCAACATAATATACTAGCATTGGTGAAAACAAATATGGCTTTGTGATAATGGATGACTACACTAGATACACATGGGTATTCTTTCTAGTGGACAAAAGTAATGTGTTTGCAACATTCAAATCATTTGTCAAGGGCATTCACAATGAGTTTGAAACAACCATCAAGAGAGTTAGAAGTGACAATGGTAGTGAGTTCAAGAACACTAGAATTGATGAGTTGTGTGATGAATTTGGAATTAGACATCAATTCTCGGCTAAGTACACACCTCAATCAAATGGCCTTGTTGAGAGGAAGAATAGAACACTCATTGATATGGCAATGTCTATGCTTAGTGAGTACAATGTGAGTCAATCTTTTTAGGCCGAAGCTATCAACACGGCTTGCTATTGTAGCAACCGCCTCTATTATCACCGATTGAAAGAGAAGACACCATATGAGCTCTTGAATGGTAGAAAGTCCAACATTGCATATTTTTGGGTTTTTGGTTGCAAATGCTATATCTTGAAGAAAGGCACTAGATTGGGAAAGTTTGACAAAAAATGTGATGAAGGATTCCTACATAGTTATTCAACTACAAGCAAAGCATATAGAGTTTGGAATTTGGATAGTGGTACCCTTGAGGAAGTTCATGATGTTGAATTTGATGAAACCAAGGGTTCACAAATAGAGAATGAGAACTTGAAAGATGTTAGAGGCATTAAATTTTCAAATGCCATGAAGACATGGATGTTGGTGAATTGAGGCCTAGGCAAGTGAATGATGATAAAGATAATCAAGTGCAAGTGCTCTCTAACTCAAATGCACAAGATGATACAACTCAAGCTAGCACAAGTGGTTCTCATGATAATAAACAAGATCAAGTGGCTAGTACATCATCTCAGCCCAATGATCAAGCAAGTGCAAGCAATCAAGTTCCAATCCTCCACCCAACCAATGTTGCAAGAGATCATCCATTGGACACTATCATTGGTGATATTTCAAGAGGTGTACAAACAAAATCGAGATTGGCTTCATTTTATGAACATTTCTCATTTGTGTCATCCATTGAACCAAAAAAGATAGATGAAGCATTGAAGGATGTTGATTGGGTGAATGCTACGCATGAAGAATTGAATAATTTCACAAGAAATCAAATATGAGAATTAGTAGAGAGACCAAAGGGGCACAATGTGATTGAAACCAAATGGATCTTTAGAAATAAGCAAGATCAAGATGGGATAGTAGTAAGAAACAAAGCAAGATTGGTAGCACAAGGATATACACAAGTTGAAGGTCTTGACTTTGGAGAAACATATACCCCGGTTGCTAGATTGGAGGCAATTAGAATCTTGCTAGCCTATGCTTATGCTCACAACATAAAGCTCTATAAAATGGATATTAAGAGTGCATTTCTCAATGGCTACATCAATGAAGAAGTATATGTTGAGCAACCTCCCGGTTTTGAAGATGACAAGAAGCCCAACCATGTGTATAAGTTGAAAAAGGCATTGTATGGTTTGAAGCAAGCGCCTAGAGCATGGTATGAGAGATTGAGGGACTTCCTACTCTCTAAAGGGTTCATAATGGGCAAGGTTGACACCACTCTTTTCGTCAAGAAGATTGGAAAAGATTTGTTTGTGTTGCAAATCTATGTTGATGACATCATATTTGGATCAACCAATCAAGATTTTTGTGATGAGTTTGGAAAGATGATGGCTAATGAGTTTGTGATGTCCATGATTGGAGAGTTGAGTTACTTCCTTGGTCTTCAAATCAAGCAATTGAGAAATGGTACTTTTGTAAGTCAAGGCAAGTATATCAAGGACATGATCAAAAAGTTTGGCATGATTGATAGTAAAGCCATTAGCACACCAATGGGAACCAATGGCAACTTGGATAGTGATGCAAGTGGCAACATGGTGGATCAAAAATTATATCGGTCTATGATTTGAAGCCTACTCTATGTGACCGCATCAAGGCCGGATGTCATGTTTAGTGTATGCATGTGTGCAAGATTTCAAGCCTCACCAAGAGAAAGTCATTTGAAGGCTACAAAGAGGATATTGAGGTACTTGAAGCATACACCAAATGTTGGTTTGTGGTATCCCAAAGGAGCAAAGTTTGATCTAGTTGGTTACTCCGACTCGGATTATGCGGGATGCAAGGTTGAAAGAAAGAGCACCTTGGGCACATGTCAATTGTTGGGAAGATCACTTGTTTTATGGTCATCAAAGAAGCAAAATAGTGTTGCATTATCAACTGCCGAAGCCGAATACATATCCGCCGGTAGTTGTTGTGCACAAGTACTTTGGATGAAGACCACCTTGAGTGACTTTGGAATTAAGTTCAAGAAAGTGTCATTGCTATGTGACAATGAGAGTGCAATCAAGTTGACTAACAATCTGGTCCAACATGCAAGAACAAAGCACATTGATGTCCGCCACCATTTCATAAGAGATCACCAACAAAAAGAGGACATTTGCATTGAGAGTGTAGGCACCGAAGATCAACTTGCCGACATATTCAATAGGCCATTGGATGAGAAAAGGTTTTGCAAGCTAAGAAATGAGTTGAACATATTGGATTTCTCAAATATGTGTTGATGCCCCCCCACTTATATGACATGCCTCTCCTTCGAGCAATCCAAGGTAAAAGTTGATTGGCATGACATACATCCTTGCTAAGGACATGTTTAGTGCATCTAGTCATCTCTCCATTTTATTAGGCTCATTCATGAAAATCAAATGAATTTGATGTTTATATGGTATCACTATTGCTTCTATGCTTGACTTAATCTAGTGATAGCATATGACATGTTTATGGGCTTGTAAACCTAGTGTTTGATCTAGAAAATGAACTCTAAGTGTTTAACTCAACATGGTACAAGATAACCCTTATTTGAAGGTGTGAAGAAGCTTGTCCTTGTATCAAACCGAGTTAAATATCTTTGGCAAATGATCTAGATTGGACCAAATTTGGGAATATGATCCTCACCCCATTGATTGACATTGATAAATCTCAACCTATCTATAATTTAAGTCTTTGTGGTCATTGATGACAAAGGGGGAGAGAAACAAAGATATAATAAATAGGGGGAGAAATAACAAAGATATTAGTACATGAGGGGAAATAGTGCACAAAGATAGTGAAAAGACAACACAAAAAGGAAAGAGAAATAAAGATACAAGTGATAGGGGGAGAACTTGACATAAGGGGAGAGATATGATTAAATGAAAGGGATCAAATTAAAACTTTGAGCACACAAGTAGGGGGAGCAAGCTTATGAACTTGTATGATGCATTTGAATGTGCATTTCATATGTTTGCTTGCATGGCATAAGTTCTAAATTTTAAAATATCCATGCTTGTGTGATGTATGCTAGTTGTAAGATAGAATGATGAAATGAAATCACTAGATAACTTTCATTTCCAAGTAAGTTTTTACAAGTGGTATCTTTTCAAAGTATGTTTCCAAGTGGTATAAAGCTAACCATGGTGCTAAGGATGGTATAATGGTGCACTCTGATTGGTATCACGCTTTAAAGGTCCATCTTTTATACCTTAGCATCATTTGGTAGACATTGACTCCTATATTTTCTATCTAAGCATATGTGCAAGCTACAACCCAAACTCTTAGCACATATGTAGGGGGAGCAATTGCTACCATTTGGAGTTCACGAAACTTGTCCATATTCTTTTACACATGGTAAATATACTTGGACAAGCAACATGGATTCAATTGAATTTCAATTCATATCTTTGTGTAAGGATTGTCATCAATTACCAAAAAGGGAGAGATTGAAAGCTCTAGTTTGGTTTTGATGAATTGATGAAACCCTAAGTGCTAACCTAGTTTATCAAGTGATCATGAGATAGGTAGCACACTCCAAGTGGCAAAGCAAATGAAGATCATAGCATGATGATGATGATGCCATGATGATGATCAAGTGCTTAGATTTGGAAAGAAAAAAGAGAAAAACAAAAAGCTCAAGGCAAAGGTATAAACCATAGGAAATATTTTGTTTTGGTGATCAAGACACTTAGAGAGTGTGATCACATTTAGGTTTGATAGCCGTACTATTAAGAGGGGTGAAACTCGTATCAAAATGCGGTTATCAAAGTGCCACTAGATGCTCTAACTCATTGCATATGCATTTAAGATCTAGTGGAATGCTAACACCCTTGAAAATATTTGTGAAAATATGCTAACACATGTACACAAGGTGATACACTTAGTGGTTGGCATATTTGAGCAATGGTGAAGAAGTTAGAGGTGAAAAAGAGTTAGTCTCGCTGGTCACAAGGTGACCGGACGCTGGTCTCAGAGGAACCGGCGCATCCGGTCAGTTGTAACAGCGAAGACGCTGGCATCGGTCAAACAATCGGACGCTGGGTCTTGGACTGATCGGACGCTGAGGTCCAGGGTCCGGTCCTATTGTTGGGCAGCAAAGAGAAAAGTCACTAAGTGATCAGACGCTGTTAGGGTCCGATCAAGCATGACCGGACACGTCTGGTCAAAGAAATTCATTTCTGGAACCTTACTGAAAATGACCGGACGCTGGAGGCTGAGCGTCCGGTCAGTTTGTGCGTTGCGTCCAATCGACTGTTGACCATTGAGATTGGGCAAATAGTATTCAAAGAGAGGGGACACATGGCGTGTATCACGTGACCGGACGCTTAGGGCCAGCGTCCGGTCAATCAGACCGGAGCATCCGGTCACCCCGCGTTGTGCCTAGTGAAGGGGTACAACAGCTCTATTTCATGGGAGCTTCTATTTAAGCCCCATGGCCGGTTGAAGCTCATACCTTTGGCTATTTTCATTGACATAGCAACCTTGTGAGCTTAGCCAAAGCCCTCCCACTCATCTCCATCATTGATTCATCATCTTTGTGAGATTGAGAGTGAATCCAAGTGCATTGCTTGAGTGTTTGCATCTAGAGGCACTTGGTGTTCATGTTTCACTGTGGGTTTCGCTTGTTACTCTTGATGGTTGCCATCACCTAGACGGCCTTGGAGCAGCGAGGATCGTTGAGCGGAGGGTGGTGATTATCTCTGGCTCCGATTGTGGTGGTTGTGAGGGGTTCTTGACCTTTCCCCGGCGAAGAGCCAAAAGGTACTCTAGTGGATTGCTCGTGGCTTGTGTGATCCTTATCTTGTGTTGGTTGTGCGGCACCCTATTGAGGGTTTGGCGTGTGAAGTCAATTAGCGCGTGAACCTCCAAGTTAGTGAATCGCCACAACGAGGACTAGCTTGTCGGCAAGCAAGTGAACCTCGGTAAAAAATCATTGTGTTCATCATTGATTCTGAGGTGATTGTTCTTCATTGTTATTCAACCTTTTGATTAATTGGTTGCTTCATCTACATGGTGGTATAACCTTCTTGATCACTCTCTTTATATTACTGCAAACTAGTTGTCAAGCTCTTTAGTGTAGCTAGTTATGAGAGCTTGCTTGCTTGGTTGGTGTGGCTCTTTAGTTAGTCTTTGAGAGCACACTAACATAGGGTAGTGTCATAGCAATTGTGTGATTAGATACTATCTAAACTAGAATTGTGATAGGTGGCTTGCATTTTGAGTAGGCTAGCGCAACACTTGCTTTGCTTCATAATTATCGAACCATTTTGTTAAGTGTTGTTGTAGAAATTTTTATTAGGCTATTCACCCTCCTCTAGCCATTAGGACCTTTCACATGTACCACTTGTTTAGTAGGTACATTTACTTACCCAGTTCACCTAAGGCCTCAGGGTTGTATAGACTCTTTCTATGTTCAAATTTCTTCTAAGGATCCACTTTCAGAGCAGATGGTTCTTCAGCAAGCACTTGGGCAAGGTCCAAACCAGTATCCTCGTAAAACCAAACCAGGTCCTCAAAATCGATGTCCAGTAAGTCTAAGTTTGAACCGTATTCATTATGAATGACAAGAGGGGGGATTGATTGTTGCGATTGTTGTCCGAGTTGTGCAACACCTTTCCCTGCTCTAGTCTTTTTCTGCGTCGCCTCAAATGACTTGGTGAGAGAGTGGTTGTAGTCCGATTTTGGCAGGGTCTTTTGAGATTCCCGCTTTTTCTAGTCCACCTTCTTTCTTAGAAGATCTGGAGGTAGGTAGAAGTATGGTTTCTTCGGGTTCTCCCTCGCTTCTCGTTGCTTTCTTACTTTTTTGAAGAAACTGTTCATATTTTTTTGTACCGCAGCATTTAATTCCTTTTCACTTTTCTCATAAGACAATTTTTGTGGAATAACTGAATTAGAGGAGGCTTTCTTCTTTGTCGACTGGTGGGCCAATGGCTTCGTTTGCGGGGCAGACCTCTTAGGAGCTGGCTGCTTCTTGGTCATGAAGGGAGGCGGGACAGCCGTTGGAGACCTCCTTAGAGGCGTTGGAGACCTCCTTAGAGGTGGCGGCGGTGGCGGTGTTGTATAATCATTGCCCAGAGCACTATGATGATCTGGAGATTGAATAATTGGACTTAAGTTGGTGGAGGCCCTGCTGTGTGAGTACAAAAAAGAATAATTAGGTATAAAAAATTATTATTATTAATCATACATGTCAATAGAAAATTAGTGAAAAAATTGTTTCGTTCACTTTTGTCCGCACCTATTGTCTGGTAGTTGAGGAAGCGACGGTGGACTAGAGACCCTGGGAATAATGATGTAGCGCTTGCGCCATAGTATGAATATCTTCTCTGCTTCTCCTAGAGTCTTCTCCCTATCAACTCCTGGAATGTCAAGAGCCAGACCACTAAAACCTTTGTTAACTCTATCCACTGAGACGCTAACATATCCAGGTGGTTTTATTGCCCCATGGATTCTTGGTATCTTGGTAGGATCTAGAGGAAAAAAAACACTAAGAGCCACCATGATTGTGGCATTCTCTTTTGAAATATGTAGCTCACATGATGTAAATGGTGCAGTGATGTCATCCATGGGGAAACGTAGCATTGCGTCATCTTGATTTGGCAACATCGTGGAAGCGTAGCTGCTTTTCAACTGATCAAGAGGGCTAATATTAATGTTGATTTCTAGATCTGATGCCTGCCTTTGGGCACTCATTGCTATTTGCACTTACTTTATGATTTCCTCCTGCATTCTAGCTTGCATGTCTTTTTCGCGCTCCTGTGCTTAAAGCAACGCCTCCCATGACTCACGAACATATTCCTCCAACCTACTGATCCGCGCCGCTTCCTCATCCTTCCTTCTCTACCGACTTCTGTAGGTATCTCTGTCGTTAGAAAAACCATGCTCCTAAGAAATGTTCTGTCCTAAACCTCTCGTTCGGCCACTGTGTTCAGCAGTCCTGATGGCACAGTCAGTTCATCCTTCTCTCTATTGGGCCTAAACGCACCAATAGCTTTAGCTTGTAGAGCATAAGAAAATCTTTGTGTTGCTCTTTCGAGTTTTGGGCCATGAACCAACTTCCTAGTCTCTAGGTCTAGTCTTCCCCCATGAGCAAAAAACCAATTCTTCGCGCGTTTGGACCAATTGAGTGATTCTGGTGTGATACCCTTGGCAAGAATGTCCGCTTCCATTTTTTCCCACTTGGGAATGGCAGTCGCGTAGCCACCTGATCCCATGCCATGGTGGTATACCTTCTGTCGGGCATTCTCTTGGTTCCTTCTCACCCATTCCTCACCCTCTTCTGATGTCTTATACTGTACAAAATTATTCCAGTAGGGCCTCAACTTCGCGAGCGGGCCACTAGTATTGAAATTGGGCGTTAGGTTCTTCTTGACGTATTTCATGTATAGGGATTTCTTCCAAGTCTGAAATTATGTGGCCATCTTCTTCATAGCCCACTTTTGAACTAGCTCCTTCAATTCATCATCGTTGATATCATCATAATCATCCGCTTGCAACATGAAATGTTGAAGGATATCATCCCAAATTAAATTCTTATCAAGATCAGAGATAAAACTAACATGAGGCTCATTGATTTTTTGCTTCCTTTCACGGGCACTGATCGGAAGTCTGTCCCTTATAAGCTATCCATAGTGTTGCACGAATTTCCTTGCATGTGGACCAAGTGGTTCGCCTGTCTCGATATTGAATTCCGATATTATGTAGCGTCTCTCCAATGGCTTTTTCGGGCCTCGAATATTTTTGCTTTTCGCCATTGTGGTTGTCGATCCAGAGAGCTACGTATAAAAAAAGAATAAATAAATGTCATGTGTACACATAATAGATGATAGATATTCAAATATATATATAATATTCAAATATATATATATAAATATATATACCTCACCAGTATTTTCTTGCATAATATTTTCTTGCATATTTTCAAGAGCCAGGTATTGACTCCCGTCATCTACATCCTGTTGGTCACCATCGGTAAATTGAGTGCTGGTGTTGATAATATCTATCATTTCTTCATCCATATTGTCTCTGGGGGCAGCCATCTAGCTTTTACACCACTAGATATATCTATAAAAAATAAAAACCATATATCTATAAAATGGATCGAGTCATGTGCTTAAAATTAATTAAATAACTACACTCGAAATTCAAGTCTCCAAAGCATAACTTTGATTTCTTATTTTCTAGAAATATTTATTGGCAAGTGATATATATAACAAATTTATATATATAACAATATAAATTTAAAACTCTCTAATATGTATAACAAATATATATATAACAATACAAATTTATAACTCTCTAATATGTATGTATAACAAATTTATATATATAACAATATAAATTTATAACTCTAATATATATGTATAACAAATTTAGCTATATAACAATATAAATTTATAACTCTCTAATATAGATGTATAACAAATTTATATATACAAAAATACAAATTTATAACTCTCTAATATATATATATATAACAAATTTATATATATAACAATACAAATTTATAACTCTCTAATATACATATATATAACAAATTCATATATATCAATACACAGTATGTTGGGGCCGACAGCGTTGGTGGCGCGCAGGGCAGCCGACGTTGGGGCAACCGATGTTGGGGTTCTAGTCGAGGCCGTGCACCTCCCGCGCGTGCTCGCAGAGGAGGCTCACGGGGTTCTACGGCGGCGGGAGTCACGCGGCATCGAAGAGGCGCACAGAGCCATCCCCGGAGACGAGGGCGATGGGTCCGGCGGCGGTAAGGTCAAGGATGATGAGGTGGCCACGGGCGACGGTGACGAGGGCGGCGGTGGCGGCAGTGGCGATGGGCGATGAAGACGAAGAGTGAGGATGAAGAAGAAACGACCGCCTTATATAGGGGAGGGACCTTTAGTCCCGGCTCCTGTAAACACCCAGGACGAAAAGACCTTTAGTCCCGGCTGGTAATACCAGCCGGAACTAAAGGTATTACCTTTAGTCCCGACTGGTATTACGAGCTGGGACTAAATGTGTATTTTGGTGGGCCGCAAAAAATGTAGCCCACCTTTAGTCCCGGGTGGTAGATCTACCCGGGTCTAAGGTTGGGCTGCAGTTTCACTTTCCGCCCGTTTTAAGCTCCATTTGTTTTTTTATATATTTCTTTCTATAAAATGTTAAAGTCTTGTTAATTGCACAGTAAATTAAATACAAGGCATAAAATTGTTTTAAAAGAATATGGATTTACTTTTGCTTTATTGCACATAGGAAAATTGTGTGACCTAAAGTTTTTTGTTTTTTCTTATAAATATTGAAACATAATGTCATTAATAATTACTATTTCGTTAATGCAAAAATGTAGTGTTTAATTTAAATCATTAAAACTTTTATTTTCGATTGGAAATTTGTTTTCATATCATTTTAACGTAAATCTTTTCATTTTTTCATCACTCATTGTCCAAAAGCGACATGGAAATCCCACCATTAAATACAAATTTAATCTGAACATAGAAAAAAGGAAATACCTAATAAACATTTCTGAATTCACAATTATTACATAATACCTCTAATACACACTATTAAACATCACTATATATATCAAGCGGGTACAGTAGTAAACTTCTTCTTAACGTATATGCCTTGGTTATGATCGCGCCGTAACCATGAAGTGTCCTCATCATTTAGCTGGATGCTTGGGTCTTTGTTCACTGTGAAGGGTGGAATTCGGTCATCCTTTTCATAATCTTCTGATATATCTGACTTGTCTTCAATTCTGACAATATTTCTTTTCCCTAAAAGAACTATGTGGCGCTTTGGCTCATTGATTGGGTCGTTGTTGTTTTTCCCTCTCTTCGGTTTTGTAGATATGTCATTGACATAGAACACCTGATTCACATCCTTGGCAAGGACAAACAGTTCATCTTTGTACCCAATATTATTGAGGTCCACGGTTGTCATTCCATACTGGTTGTCGACTGCTACCCCGCCTCTAGTCGCCTTTATCCATTGGCACTTGAACAAAGGTACCTTAAAAGTAGGTGCATAGTTTAGTTCTCGTATCTCCTCTATGCGGCCATAATATGTTTGCTTATTTCCATTAGGGTCGGTGGCATCTATGCGGACACCACTGTTTTGGTTGGTGCTCCTTTTATCTTGGGCTACTGTGTAAAATGTATTCTTATTTATCTCGTACCCTTTGTATGTGCGGATATGCCACGATGGCTGCCTAGCCAACAAATACAGTTGCTCGTCAATACTCTCATCACCCTGACATTTTTTTCGCAACTAGTCGTTGAAAGTTTCCATGTGCTGACGCGTAATCCAAGCTTCAGACTTCCCTAGAAACTCGGATCAGAGCAACTCTTTATGTATCTCGATATACGGATCCACCGAGGAGTTTTGCAGAACTGTGTAGTGTGCTTTATTAAAATAATTGTCCTACGTACCAATATATGGTTTCTTTCCAAGTGTCCCCTTTCCACTTAGTCTCCCCTCGTGTCGTGATTCAGGAACACCAATCGGGTCAAGGTCAGGAATAAAGTCAACACAAAACTCAATGACCTCCTCTGTTCCATAGCCCTTGGCGATACTTCCTTCTGGCCGAGCACGGGTGTGAACATATTTCTTTATGACTCCCATAAACCTCTCAAAGGGGAACATGCTGTGCAGGAACACAGGACCGAGAATGCTAATCTCCTTAACTAGGTGAACTAGGAGGTGTGTCATGATATTAAAGAAGGAAGGAGGGAACACCAACTCAAAGCTGACAAGACATTGAACCACATCATTCTGTAGTTTAGCTAGATCCATTGGATCGATTGCCTTCTGAGAAATTGCATTGAGGAATGCATATAGCTTCACGGTGGCTAGACGTACATTTGGAGGTAGAATTCCTCTTAATGCAACTAGAAGCAATTGCGTCATGAGCACGTGGCAGTCATGGGACTTTAAGTTTAGGAATTTCTTCTCTAGCACATTTATTATACCCTTTATATTCAAGGAGAATCTAGATAGTACCTTGATGCTTGCTAGGCATTCGAACATGCTTTCCTTCTCTTCTTTGCTAAGAGTGTAGCTGGCAGGACTTAAGTAATGGCGTCCATCATCTGTCTTCTCTGGATGCAGGTTGTCTCGTTCTTTCAAACACCACAGGTCCTGTCGTGCTTCAAGTGTGTCCTTAGGCTTCCCATACACACCCATGAAGCCTAGCAGGTTCACACAAAGATTCTTCGTCAGGTGCATCACGTCGATCGCGCTACAGACCTCTAGGACTTGCCAATAGGGTAGCTCCCAAAATATGGACTTCTTCTTCCACATGGGTGCGTGACCATCGGCGTCGTTCAGATTAGGTTCACTGCTATGTGCCTTTCCAAATACTACTTTCATATCCTTGACCATATTGAGTACATCATCACCAGTTCGGTTGCCCGGCTTGGTCTGGTGGTCTGCCTTACCTTTAAAATACTTGCCTTTCTTTCTTAGAGGGTGATTTGCAGGAAGAAATCGACGATGGCCAAGGTACACGACCTTTCGACATTTTTTCAAGAATATACCTTTAATGTCATCGAAACAGTGCGTGCATGCATTATATCCCTTGTTTGATTGTCCTGAAAGATTACTTAGAGCAGGCCAATCATTGATTGTTACGAACAACAATGCTCGCAGGTCAAAGTGCTCCTGTTTATGCTCATCCCACACACGTACACCTGGTCTGTTCCACAAAAGTAGAAGTTCTTCAACTAGTGGCCTCAGGTACATATCGATGTCGTTGCCAGGTTGCCTTGGGCCTTGGATGAGCACTGGCATCATAATAAACTTACGCTTCATGCATAACCAGGGAGGAAGGTTGTAGATACATAGAGTAACAGGCCAAGTGCTATGACTATTGCTCTACTCCCCGAAAGGATTCATACCATCCGTACTTAAAGCAAACCTTAAGTTTCTTGTGTCATTTGCAAACTTCAGAAATTCTCTATCGATTGCTCTCCACTGGGACCCATCAGCAGGGTGTCTCAACATATTGTCTACCTTACGGTCTTCTTTGTACCATCGCAACAACTTTGCATGGTCTTTGTTTCTGAACAGATGTTTCAAGCGTGGTATTATAGGAGCATACCACATAATCTTGGCAGGAATTTTCTTCGTGGGACGTTCGCCCTCAACATCACCAGGGTCATCTCGCTTGATCTTATACCGCGATGCATGACATACCGGGCAAGCATCTAACTTCTCGTACTCCTCGCCACGGTAGAGGATGCAGTCATTAGGACATGCATGTATCTTCTGGATTTTTAATCCCAAAGGGCAGACTACCTGTTTTGCTTCGTACGTAGTGACGAGCAATTCGTTATCCTTCTGAAGCATCTTCTTTTGGATTTTCAGTAACTACCCAAATCCCTTGTCAGATACACCATTCTTTACCTTCGTACGTAGTGACGGGCAATTCCTAGCGGATTTTGAATTTCAAATTTTTTATTTTCTCAAATGACCTTGGATAGAGACGCGTTCTATATCAAAGTTGTATTCTTGACGAGATCTAAAACTTTGTTGTTAAAAATTTTCACATTTAAGAATGTTTATTACATGCCAAAATATTGCTTATAAGATTTATACATATTAGTACAAAGGGACCACATCATATGTATAGTCACAAATGACGGTGTGGTGTGGTGGTAGGAGGTGGTACGTGTGAGGCTAGAGATCGTGAGTTTGACTTCCCGTGGCTGCACTTGCGTGAAACGAACTAAAAATTAGCAATACTAGCTCCTAAATATATACAACAACACTAAGTTTTCTAGAGAAAATTTTGTGTGTGTGTGAACTAGGTAAGCAATCTTTAAGTCTGCAAATACAAAGCACATTTCATGATGCATCCCTCTCTCACAACATCATGTTTAAGAGGTTGCTTGGTGCAATCTTTCTCTCTTCTCTATTTTACCAGCTTAGAGCTAGTGCTAGCTCATACTGTTAGAGACGCCCTTAACAAGTTTAGGGATCTAGAAATATGTTTCTAAAATTTGTGGAACTAAGTGGCACCCATCGACAATTAAGTTTAGAGGCTGCTTATGCATTTAACTCATAAAACAAATTTGATTGGTAGATGTTGATGCATGTTTCTATAAATTTGGTTAAAATTGGATAAGTTTGGTCTAGAATAAAACTAAAACAGCCTACAATTTACAAAGGGGAGTGCTATTTACTTTATTCTTTGCCGAAAAAAATCATAAGATGGAAAAAACATTGTAAACCATTTTTTATTGTTGGCAATAAGATGATGAAAACATTGTAAACTTTGAAAAGGATGCGCGGCGCGCGGGCGCACACACTCCTGTCCTTTTTTCTAACAGAAGGCAGCAGCTGCAACACGCGGCATATAGCTAATTAGGCAGAGTCCGATCCGTCTCCCCTCATATAAGATGTTGTTAAACCAGCGGTGGCACTGGCACTTGACAAGTTCAACCTGAGTAGCTGACGCACAAGCTAGACAAATGCAAGAGCTAGCAGGTGATCAGCACGTAGCTAGCAGGTGATCAGCACCGCCCGCGATCTTGTGGCGATTTCATGACGGAAAGCTGACGAGATCAAGACAATGAGCACGTCAGTTCCTCTTCTCCCTCTCTCGCCGCGGTTTCTTTGGTCGGTAGTACAGTACTCGACGATCGTAGCACAAGGATCTCACTTCTAGATACGATCAGCCAGCTGTTAGAGATACTAGTTCACTGCATATATACAGGGAATAGCTTTGGCTAGCTTGGACCCAAAACCTGCTCCCAGGCTAGCTAGCAGCCTAACCCCAACCTGTAGCACAGCAATGTGATTTGGATGGCTCAACAAAACGGCGCGTTTTTCATAGTCTCACCGCGTTGCGCCACCGATCGAGCTCACTCAGCTACTCCGGTGACATATATGTATATATCGCCGCCATCATATCGTCTCGGTGCATTGTCTACTAGTCACAAGTTAGGGCTCATCATGTCACCTCTCTGGACGTGCAGTGTATTTAGACGTACGCAACTGCAGGTTTCACGCGCAGACATATACTAGTTGTAAAAATGGTTAGCTATAGCTAGCCGTTGAAGCACTAGACAGGAACTAGAAAAACTCCAAGCTCCAAACTTCCTGGAAATTGAATTCAAAGCAAGCAGAAGCAGTGGGTGCAGTGGCTGTGAACTCAAGGAACCAAGGCCTAAAATACTGACGGGACATCTAGATATTGTTCAAAAGCATGTGCAGTTCAGTGAAACACGGGAGAGCATCAGCATTCAGCACATACTCTCGTAGTAAATTAATTGAAGTGCACTTCTAGATGCCACATCACACAATGACAAAGCAGAAGTCTGAAGGACGATATACAGAAGGCTACTGCAGGCTTGACTACAGAAGTTTATTATTAACCTTTCCTGATCAGGGAATCAATCATTCTTATGCCATGTTTACTTTCTACTTATACACATATATAATAATATCATATTATACACATACAATACTCTATTATATTAATTAAAGTGCATGCCTTAGCCTCGTAGCCAAGATTTTCGGCTTCATATGCAGATCCCGGTAACCATGCAAGATGGTCTCAGTCAAACTACTGAACTATCGATGTCTGCTCTGTGCATGCGCGTGCTACGCCTACGCGTGAGTGACTTGTCGAAGTACTCAATGTATCTCTGCATGTATACGCGAAGTGCGACACGCACACATGCACATTGCGACATTGCGAGACGACCAATCATGTTCATGTGCGCTTGAGTCGAAGAACGTACAAACTCACATGCAGCAGTAGTACGTGCCGGCAAAGCCGATCGAAGTGCAACGAGAAAGCTGGAGCTATATGTCGTCATTCAAAAGGTGGGAGCAAACCATGATTAATCAAAGGGGGTGATTTTTGTGTGTGCTTCCTCTTTCATCTTCTCTCTATTTTCTTCTTGCTTCTTTCCTCTCCTCTTCTGCTCCACATCTTCTCCACTCATACGCATAGAGATACCAACCGGGTTATCCGCGAACCCACAAAATAGACTTGGTTTTTATTGGCTACCAGAGATACCAACCGGGTTATCCGTGAACCCACAAATAGACTTAATTTTTACAGGTTTACCGGTAGCCAGTAAAAACTAAGTCTATTTACGGGTTCGTGAACAACCCAACTTGCATCAGGACGCAGGTTGCCTTGGTCGATCCGTCCCTAGGAGCAAAGGAAACCTGAAAATTGGAATGTTTTAGTACATGGACATAAATTGTGAAAAATGCCATTTTGACTATCATGTTTTCAATGAAAAATGACATCCCAAATAAAGAAATATATATGTATTATGAAAGTAATTTTCATGATGAATGATATATATTTTTCGCGATCAGGATTGCACCCGTTTTTTCATTAAGAGGGTAGGAGTTTGTTAAACACTACAACGCTAGGCCAAAGACGCTGGCGAGCCACTGGCGCATTGGACCGACGACGATCATTACCGAGCTAAGTAAGCCATTATACCAAATTTACATTTTGCGACCAAAGCGAGCTCGACAATGACAGGTTACGAAGCCTGCAAGAACCCAATTCTCATGTTATATTATTTTCGATCAGGGACGGATCTAGCAGGCAGGGGGGGGGGGGGGGGGGGGGGGGCACCGCCTCTGATCCCGTGTAGCCCTCCTAGAGCCCCTCCAAGAATTTTTGGTATGACTACTTTCAGAAAGAGGTTGGAGGTTGAATATGAGCTTTTAGCCTCCCTGAACTTCCATCCTAGATCTGGCACTGTTTTTAATCACGTAGTCATTACATATTAATGATCAAATAAGAAAATCCTAATGGCTGGAAACCTCTAATATATAACGAGTTACATTTGGACCGGGAGTGGAGTACTACACTGTTGAACATGTATATGACACTGCACAAATACGGCCCATCATCTAGCATATCGACAGTTTGAAGTAAAGTTATCAGTTCTCTCGGTGGAAGTAAAACATGCAGATTTTTTTTTAAAAAAAAACAATAATCTCGAAAAAAGTTTGGAAAAACTTAGGATTGAACTTGTGCCCTTTTATGTCTTATTAATATGGAAAATTTTATTTTCTCCTGGACGTTCTCTTTCTTTTTTTATTTTGTCGAACTAAGCGTTTTTTTCAAAAAGATAATAAATACAAAACACCTTTTGGTTTTCCCAGTGCGTGTCTGGCGTGTGTTTGTTTCGAACTATTGTTTTCTATAAAAAGCAGGATTTACCTCCGTCAAAAGAATATAAAACACCTTTGTTGTGTTTCCCTACTTAAAAGTTGGGTCCATTTTCTTGACCTTCAAGTTGCTTCTAGCGATCACCACATACTAGACATCATCAATGATCACATAGATTTCATTTTTGACTGGCTGGCTCGAGTGGACATCAAGTTTTTGACTGAAAAAAATTCAGATGAGCTACTACTACGTAGGACGTAGCTTAGCTTATACTCCATCCGTTCCAAATTATAAGTCGCTTTGATTTTTTTAATTTATTTATTTTGCTATATATCTAGATATATTATTTATCTAGATACATATTAAAATAGATATACCAAAAAAGTCAAAACACCTTACAGTTTAGAACGGATGGAGTATATAACTCCTGGTCTCCTGCTGCTCACATGCATGCTGCATGCACATGCCAATGAAGAGAAAAAAAGTTCACGACATTTCTGGCTACCAGCCACAGCCAGATACCGTGCTAGCTGCTCCAGGCGGGCCACACTGCATCGGCATCGGCAGGCCCATGCTTGTCGCTAAGCAATGCTACGCTAAAGGCGACCATGACAACGCGAATGCAGCAACACGTACCTGACATGCTACGCTGGCAACGTTTGGGGGCTTGCGAATACAAGGGCGACAAGCGACGGATGCATCGAATACTTGGTTGCTCCGAGGCAGAAGATGTCCGCATGCAGGATCGGAGTTGCATCCTGTCTGACGGGCCCTAGCTCCTCTGACACACCATAACGTACGTGCAGAGGCACACGGATCACACTACGGCCCGGCACAGGCCACGAGCAGGATCGAACTTTCTGGCACTTGCCCAAATGTGACAAAGACTGCCAGTGCCAGGCTAGGCTGTTCGCCCATTATGCGGCAAATTGCACCACCACGTACTCTTGTCCTGCTCTACAGTTGCCGGCTACGAACATTAGCTTTTTACTACGTTATGTTGAGACGTTTGCAAGTGCGTGGTGACGCGAGGTGATATGCAGCGTCAGTCATTGGTGTCATATATAACCGACGAGAATATAGCGTGTGTGGGATCCTGATGAACCGGGGAGTTGAGGAGGATTTGGCTGCGGATTCAGACTGCCTTTAATTCTCACACTGCTGCTGAAGCTTGAAAACGTACAAGTCTAGCCGTCGAAATAAAGAAACGAACCCGGTTGAGGGGAACACGAGGTAGCGCAGGGTGCGCGCGCGCAGTGCAAGTTGCCGTCTGCAGATCGACGCTGAGGCATGGGTTGACACATCGATCGATGGATCGATCTCTGGCAAGACAGAATTAGACACCGTGGCTACGACGTACGTCTCGAACCCCGGAAGCTGGGCCTGGTTTAGATTGCAAGTTTTTTCACTCTTCCTCTATCACATCAAATCTTTGGACATATACATGGAGTATTAAATATAGATAAAAAAATAACTAATTATACAGTTTGATTGTAAATTACGAGATGAATCTTTTGAACCTAATTAGGTCATGATTGGACAATAATTGTCAAATACAAATAAAAGTGCTACAATACCAAATACTGATTCATAACCCCAATCTAAACAAGGCCCTGATTAATAAGCGTGGAATAAGCCAGCTAGCTAGCCTGTGCACCAATCAACAGGCATACAAGTTGCACAAGTGGTCTGCGCAAGCAGCTTGTAGGACTGATGAAAAGGTTGATCTGAGTCTCTGAAGCTAGCTTAGCTGTAGTAGATCGATCGACTCCACCGTTTCTGAATTCTGACGGATCTGAGTCATCAGTGCAAGTTCCTATGCACGCACGCACGCACGTTGCGCGACACATGCAAGATCCCATCGTCAAAAGCAATATGGATGGGAAACCTCGGATGCATCGATCGAGTTGTATGTGGTGAAATTTTCGTATTTTGGTCTCTTTTGAAAATAATTTTTAGAAAAATACCAACGCCAAAATATTTTCTGAAAATAGACCATTTTTAGGCGTCTTAGCACATGACGCCGAGATATGAGGCTCGGCGTCGTGTCACTCGACGCCGAGGTATTGCCACGTCACGGACGACCGGGGTCGTCGTCGACACGTTGGCGCGTGGGTCCGAGACGTCGGCGTCGTGTCAGCCGACGCCAAGTCCCCAACCTCGGCGCGGTTGGACTGCGCGCCGAGCTCTGGCCCCATCCGGAGCGCGGCCCAGGCGGCCCAACAAAGCACGGTGGCCCAGAAGCTCGGCGTTGGGTCACTTAACGCCGATCCTCCAGACCTCGGCGTGACCGACTCAACGCCGAGGTCTGGACCCTTTAGGCCGCGCTGAGGCCCCTTCTTCTTCCTCCCTCCATTCTGAAACCGCCGGCCTCCCTCTCTTTCTCTTCTCCCCCGCGCCGCCAGCAAACCCTAACCTCCAAAATCGACCCCCGGTGCCACGATCTCGGCTCCCGAAGCTTCCTCGAGGTAATGGTCCCTCCCCTCCTCCATTCTATCCGCGTAGATGTGCTTACATTTCCCTAATCATGTGGAATCATGGATGTTTGGTGATTTGGTATATTTGTGTTTGCATTTGCAAAATGTATGGCTTAGGATGATTGAGTGCATTGCTGTTTAACTGTTTTATGTGATGAACATGTTAGGTTAGTTTGGTTTCTAGTTATTTTGGTCATTAGGGTTATTTGTTTATTGTAGGTGTCATTAGGGTTAGTTATTTGTTGGTCATTAGGGTTACTATGTATTTTATTTATTTGTTGGTCATTACATTTCAATTTGTTATGACTAGAAATGATTATGTTGTTGGCGTTGAAAAACGATGAAATGATATATTTTAGTTTATACTTATTGGATTGAAACTCGCATGATATATTCATATGTTACACTACTTGTTGTGTGATGGCTGTAGATGGATAAATTAGTGATGTTGCATCATGGAGGCTGTATTGTTAGGACAAGAGATGATAGTTTGGAATTTCTGGACATGTGTGAGGAGTTGTTGATTTTTTCTGAAACACCATCTTTGACCCAGTTAGTGGAGCAAGTGAAGGTTATGTTAGGCTGGAATGAAGGAGACGTGCATGTTCAGTTTGAAGGTGTCATAGATGTTGGGTCATCGAAGGGTCCTCGGATCAAGCGGTTGCTCAAAATTACAAGCGAGACTGAATGGAATGATTACAAGGTAGTTGTATTGGCCTCAGAAGTGCGATCTTTGGATTTAGTAGTAAGTAAAGAGTCCAGCTTAGGAAATGATAACTTCGAAGCATGGCCATCTTCCCCTGCTCACATAGGTTATGGTCATTTGCCTGAAGAAGAAATACTTGTCACACAACTAGGCTACGGTGGAGATGAGGAAGAGAATCCGGTTGCCGATGGTGAGGGCAATCATGGTAGTGATGAAGAGGATGATGATTATGTAATTGTTGATGCAGAAGAAGGTTTGGACGACGCTAGCGGAGACTTTTCTATTGAGGATGAGCTTAGCGACGAAGATGATCTTAGTAGTGAAGAAGACTTTGGTGATGCTAGGGCTACGAACCGTTTTGACATGGAGATAGCTGGAGATGATGAGTCCTTCATAGAGGAGATAGCCGAAGACTCTGATGACGATCGCCCTGTTGGTCGTCTGAATTTTAGGGAAATAGAGATATTGTCTAGGGTCTTGCCTTGGAGAGATCCACTAGTTGGTGATTTTGAGGACCTTAGCCATGGTCATAGGGCAGTAGCTGATGGTGGGCCAAGTGATACAACTATGTCTGATGTTAGCGGTTGCCTCATCATATGGAAGGGCATATTGTTTGCTACCATGGATGAGTTGAAATCATGGTTGCAAGAGTACTCCATTGTACACAACCGACCTTTTAGGGTCATCAATTCATTCAAGGAGAAGAGGTACACTATTGCTTGTGAAGAACAACAGTGTGGTTGGAGAGTATGTGCTAGGAAGACGAAGGCAGGCAAATGGAAGATTACCTCAGTGAAGCAACCACATGTTTGTGCCACTGTTGAGGCAGAAGAGAACCATCTGCAGCTCAATTCTAGGTTCATTGCAAGGCAATTATGCCCCGTGGTGAAGCATATGCCAACCATTATGGTGTCTGCGTTGGTTGAGATCATCTTCCAACGGTACAATTACTATGTCAAGTATGGGAAAGCATGGAGGGCAAAGCAGCGTGCACTAGAAATAATATTTGGAAATTAGGAAGAAGCTTATGGGCGCCTCCCTGTAATGTTGAACGCAATGAGGGCTGTAAATCCTAGGATGCACTTCGAGTATTTACCTAAGGAGGGTAAAACAAGGAATGGTAGCCAGGTATTTGGAAGGGCGCTTTGGGCGTTCGGGCAGAGCATCGAAGCATTCAAGCATTGCAGGCCCATCATCTCAATTGACGGGACCTTTCTTACAGGAAAATTTGAAGGCACAATGCTTATTTGTATTGGGACAGATGCAGAGGACCAGCTTGTGCCATTGGCCTTTGCGATTGTTCAGAAGGAGGACACGGATAGTTGGTGTTGGTTTCTTAGGCTAGTAAGACAAGTGGTAATTGGTCTAGGACGTGATGTTTGTGTGATATCCGATAGGCATGCTGGCATTCTGAATGCCGTAGAACAAGAGATTCCTGGTTACGGCCAAATACATCACCGGTGGTGCACCAGACACCTTGCTCAGAATCTTATAAGGCGTGATCACACAAAGGACAACTTCAAATTACTTGAGGAGGTTTGCAGGCAGCAAGAGGTTCAATTATTCAAAGACAAGTTAGATGCCCTGAAGTTAGCCACAAATGTTGATGGCAGGCAATTCTTGAGCGAGTTGATGGCGTCGAAGGATAAGTGGTCACTTGCATATGACACGGGTGGTTGGAGATGGGGCTTCATGACTAGTAACATGGCAGAGATGTTCAACAGCCTTCTAAGAGGTTGTCGTGGTCTGCCTGTGACTGCTATTGCCTCATTCACCTTCTACAAGTTGAATTCTTGGTTCGTTTCAAGGAAGAAGCATGCGAGGTCTCTATGGACAGTAGGCAAAGCTTGGCCACTTTTAGCATCTCAGGAACTAGCTTTCTTAAAGAAAAAGTCTAAACGACAGAAGGGTTCATGTTTCGATCCGATCAACCATGGATATGAGATTCTAGAGGGTGGCGGAACTAACATTGGTGGTGAAGACCGGGGTGCTCAAAAACATAAAGTAGTGATCAATGAGAACAAGTGTACGTGTGGAAAACCGATCATATACCATAGGCCTTGCTCCCACATGATTACAGCCTGTCGCCTTAGACGTGTTGACCCTGAGGTTCCTCCCCGTATGGCCGCGGAGTTCTCTTTGAGGAACCTAATGAGCACCTGGAATCCTCAGTTCGAGCCATTTCTTGACGAGAGTCAATGGCCTACTTATGATGGCCCCAAGTATGTGGCTAATCTTGGTTTACTCTGGAAGAGTAGAGGACCTAGGCGGTGGAAGTGGTTCAGGATGGACATGGACCGAGCCATGAAAGGTAGATCAACCACGAGTAAGGTTGGGAGACATTTTGTAGAGGACACCCAAAAGAGCCGTTGCTCTGGTTGCCATAAGCCGGGCCATAATAAGAGAAAATGTCCTGAACTACTTAGACAACAGGTATCCATCAAGCTAGCTACTAGAATTGATTTGTGTAATGGTACATTGGTTTACTTTTGTTTTTTTATTTTTATGTTACTTCGTACCACATACACATGCTTTAACTTATACTAATGGTTTGGCATTGCTTATGTTGCAGGATGGATAGGTTCCCCCTTCTTGATCCAAGGTTCGATGAGCACCATCGGGCTCGGAGGATCGAGAACGGAGAGGTATATTCAACAATTCGTATGAAAACATTGCATTGTTCATGTTTTGCTCTATAGTCCATGCTCTTTATAAAGTGACATGAACTAATACTTTTTCATGCTTGTCTTTTTTTTGCAGGTTTTGAATGTGCTGAGGCCAATGACACATGAGGCCTCTACGACCATGGTCTACGACGAGAGGTACACGCCCCTCCTAAAGCTAGCGAACCTTGCTACTGTTGCTCATGTTTGTCGTCGAGGCACGCCACCTTTCAACCCAGCGGCGCTGACGGCGTTGATAGATCGGTGGCGTCCGGAGACACACAGCTTTCACCTACCATGCGGGGAGATGACGGTCACTCTCGAGGACATTGCCATGATCCTTGGAGTCAAAATTCGAGGATTCCTAGTGACAGGAGACACAGAGTCTGAAGGATAGCAGCAGCGGGTTGAGCACTTCTTGGGATGGCCCCTATCGGTAGTTGAGGCTGGTAAGAAACGGCACAGCAGTGGGGTGTCCCTGAGGTGGCTTCGTCAGCAGTTTCGGGAGTGCCCACCCAACGTAGACGCCGAGACCGTGACATACTACTGTCGGGCCTACGTCCTCCACATGTTAGGTACGGTTCTCTTCCCTGATGGCACTGGAGACACGGCGTCCTAGATGTACATCCCGTGCCTTTTGAACTGGGAGGATGTCGGTAATAGGAGTTGGGGCTCGGCTATACTTGCCTTCCTGTACCGTCAGCTTTGCGAGGCTTGCCGCCGTCCTGGAGGCGCGCACGCTACAATGTCAGGGTGCATCACACTGTTGCAGGTAATAAAGCAAAGTTGTACAAGTTTCCACTACAATTTAATGTTTTTTCTTAACAAAAGTGATTAACATTCATGTTTCCACTCTTTTTTTGTAGATTTGGATGTGGGAGAGGCTTCCAGTTGGGAGACCGCATCAGCTTGATCCCCCACAACCTTGGTTTCCTCAAGGAGACGTAGTTGTCACCCCTACCGTGGCACACCTCTACGAGCGAGCCCACGAAACATACCACGTGTCACGCCACGCGTACATCAGCTTCACCAACGAGCTGGACACCCTTTTGCCACAGCATGTAAGTTTCCCACCCTTTTGTCCTAATCGAGGATATGTGCACAAATTGAGCATCGACTAGTTGATGACGATGTTGTGTACAGGTTCAATGGAGCCCATATCGGCGGAGGCAAGTAACGGATCTCAACTTGAGCGCCTTGTGCATGGTAGACGAGGATGTCTGGACGATGAGGACCCCCCTTATTTGTTTCTATGCAGTGGAGTACCATCTCCCTCACCGTGTAGCACGGCAGTTTGGTAGGCTGCAGCCTTCTCCGCCCGATGATTTCTCCACCGATTGGCAGCTCCATAAGTACATAACATACAATATTTTGTTCGTTTCACATGAAAGAATCATTGAGTAGGCCTTCATATTGCCGATTTGGTGTAAAATTTGCAGGTTCAACAGACAAAAAAATAAGAAGATCACCAACTGGCAGCTGGAGCACCAGCGCTACATTGATGAGTGGATGTTGATGGAGCAGAACAACATGGGCATCCACGCCGTCCATCGTGACAAGGTATTCCATGATTACCTTGTTTGGTTTGGTCAACGAACAAGGCTTCAATTGAGGCCTGCTTGGACGGAGCAAGACATTGCTGACATTGCGAGCGAGGATGAGGGCAACAACCCATATGACCAAGCTACCCGGGAAGGCAGGCAAGTTGAGATCGCCCCTGCGTTAGCCAGAGCTGTAAGTGATACAACTATTTCCATCTCTGAGGTCTTTACTGTGATGGAGACTTAAATTATTGTTTTTGTTGCATAGAGCATGGAGATAATGAGGACAGTGGTCGACCAAGGAAGGGCATTGATGATTCCTGTGGGCGATCCTGATGAGGCCTCCATGTTACGACAGCACATTCAGGTAGTCTCCTCTCATTCAGTTGATGTTACATCTTTATATAGTTTTGCGACCAACCCCACTTACTAATAGTGCTTTCAAAATGCAGCATGCCATGCATCGCCTACGAAAGGTAGCTGCACGCCTTGGATGTAGACGTTCCCCGGATGTGGCAGTCCCATAACAGCTTGGTGCTGGACCTTCTACTGCACATGTTGGAGGGACTTCATCTTCACATGGTGCACATGGTGGTAGGACTTCTTCTTCACATGGTGCAGCAACTACTGCAGAGGGTGGTCAAGGACATGGTCATTATGATGATGAAGATGATGAAGGACAGGGAGAGTACTATGATCATGAGTATGATGAGATTGGCATGTCCCAGCTTGGAGATGCACCCCAAGGAACTCAAGGCCCCTCCGGTTCTAGACGTCCACATAGGACGCTCAGACCAGTGGACAGGTACACTCCAGGTACCTATCCGTTTGGGAGGGGAAAGCATTACGCTCGCCGTCCACGTTAAGGTACAAGGAGCGATAAAAGATCCAAAGACTTCATATGCTTTATTTTGTGCATGGACTATGTATGCATTGGACCTTGTACTATGTTTGGACTATGTTTGTTGATTGATGAAGCATATGTATAGACTATGTTGGATGTTGAATGTGTTGGACTATGTTGGATGCTTAATGTGTTGGACCTTTTGTATGTACGGATGTTGAATGAATGTGTCTGTCGGTGTGGTCATGTGTTATGTGAATGTGTGGAATGTCGCCATGTTTCATGTTTCCAGCTATTAAGGGCCTCCGTCGCAACTCACAAGGAAGAAGGGGTGTCATCATCCCCATCCTCCATGTTACGATCAACCTCTGTTGGATCCACGGTGACATGTCAAGCACGCAAAGGGGATGAAGCAGCTTAGGAGAGTCGGGGAGCTAGCGAGCTCAGGTCCATTGTTGGCACAAGGTCATCGTCGGCTGATTAGAGTAGTGGGCAATAGTAAAGCAAATCAAAGAAGAGATGATATATTTTGGTGAACCTAGGGGCTCGGCGTTTAGTCATTTGACGCCGACCCCTGGTACATACTGGAAAACATTTCATCGAAGCGTCGAGGTGCCCAACCTCGGTGTTTAGTCATTTCACCCCGACCCCTGGTACATACTGGAAACCCTTGCATCGAAGCACCGAGGTGCCCAAGCTCGACGTGCGGTAAATTGACGCCGAGCCATGAACCTCGGCGTGTTACGACTAAGCGCCGAGGTTCGGCCCAAACCGGGCCATGGCCATTGCCAATAGGGTTGGCATGGGCCGACTCGACGCTGAGCCTCAGCCCAACTCGCAAATGGCCGAGCCAAACCCTAGGGTCGGCGTGGGCCGACTCAACGCCGAGCCTCAGCCCAACACGTAAACGCCGACCCAAACCATTTGGTATATGTTGCGATCCTATTTGCATGATTCAAATGAAAAATCTTTCTCAACGATTCCTCTTCGACTAACACGAGTTATACTAATAAGAGTAGACAAGTTATATTTATGTTTGTATGTTTGTTCCTGCAGGAAAAACCGATTGTTGCTTCGATTTCAATCCCCTATTTTTAGAGAGACTCAAATCTTTTTTTTAGTTTGGGAATCAACCATAGTACATGAAACTTAGAGGTAGGTAAACTGCAATTTATGAAATAGCGGAGGCACAACGATTACACTCACATCAAAAGTAACAATGGCATGTCGCAAACTAAACCTAGCATGCCTTAGGGGATTGAAAGAAACAAGTGATACAGACATTGCAAAGGGTACACACTCACATAAAAACTAACAATGGCATGTTGCAAACTAAACCTAGCATGCCTTACGAGATTGAAAAGAACAACTCATACAAGCATTCCACATTCGGATTGACTAACAAATGTTGGTCCTAATAATGCTCCCACATATTGAACTGAGTTGCGCCTTCCCCATAGTATCCTCTAGTTGACGGAGGCGGTGGTGGTGGCGGTGGAGAAGGAGGTCCGTCCTTCTTATGGTACGGGCACTCGCAGTACGGATTATTGCATAGTGCCTCCTCTGCATCATTGTTGTTGTCGTCGTCCGACTTGTCCCTGTTACCACTTCTAGGGCCATACTCTAGGTCAAAGATGCGTCCCCGTAGATATGTGATGTACTGTTGATGGGGATAGATAGGAGGAGGGTCGACCCATCTAGTGAAGCCACAGTTATCTGGACAGCTTGAATCCTGAAAACCCATCTACCAATAAGTACTACTAGAAACCAAATGCAAATCCAAAAAAGGAGAGAGTTCAAAGGCAATACAAATCCTCGCGGGCATCTGAAGAAACGACGGCCTCCACCGTCACAGTCGTTGTACATCTGCACAACGCAATCCAAATCATGGCGGCATTTTGGCTAATCTTCAATGCGCTTCTCGTATGATCTAAGAGGTCTCTCACGTGTGAAGTCACTCTTCCTCTCCAAAGGAAATTCCTCTATTGCTTCTTCAAAAGAATCAGGACCCAGAGAACCCTCCCACACAATCGGAGGTCCCTTCCTCACCCCCTTTCCTCTCCCTCCGCCGAAACCCTTTCCACTCGAGGAACCTCCGCTCGACATTTGCTAAAACTAAACCAGAAAACAAGTTGTGTGGATGTGGAGCAAGACATGGAGCACTATATATAGAGATGAAGGCAGGTTCACCATGAATGCTACTTGACAAAAAACATGTGTGCGTACTCATTTATTGAATCTGAAAAGGCTAGATGCTTCATCTGAAAAGCCTACAACCATGACTAGTCATTTCATCTGAAAAGGCTACACCTGTGTTTTGTCACTTCATCTAAATGCAGTACATCACTCTGATATTAATTCATTGCATATACGGATACAACAGTAAACGAATCTAGGCTTTTCAGTGAGTTTTCAAATAGACTTGTAGCCCTTTCAGTGACTGCAACAGTACTTGTAGCCCTTTCAGTGACTGCAACAACACAAGTAGTCTTTTCAGTGATACAAATAGTACCACTACAGTCTTAGGATAGTTAACAAAGTACAGGGCATAAGACCATCTAAAATAAAATCATAGTGCATTACAACATAATAAAAAAAGTCCAGGGAATAAGTTCATCTGAAATAAAAGCAGAGTGCATTACAACATAGTAAAAAAAGTCCAGGGCTACACGACATCGCTCGTGAATGAACCAAATACCTACTGAGTGCAACGAGGCGACTTTTCCTTCCTCTCGGCATCGGGATTCTCCTCCATCGCTGCCTTCGCTCGGCGCACACGCTCAAGCTTCTTCTCCCTCTCTGCCCTGTACGCAGCAACACGCCTCCTTTCCTCCTCTTCCTTATGCTCCTTTTCTATAGCCTCCAGTCTACGTCTCTGCTCAAACCTCTCCTTAACCTCCGCATCCCACTCCTTCAGGTCTTCTAGACGCTGCTTGTCCGACTCCTTGATCTCAGTGTCAATCCACTGCTCAAAGTCACACAGTGGTGGAACGGTCTGCAAGAAAAACAAATTGTTACAAAACAAATAAATAAGCAATACTTTATATCACAAGAAAATTAATTAACACAATATAAATTCCTCACAAACGATGCACGGCGCTGTTGCTTTGTAGGTTCCCATGCATAATTGGGACACATCTAGTACCTCTGCCTATATATTTCCTCATCTTCAGAGATGTCTACCTTGCAAGGATCACCACAAAAGCACATTGATCGAGGAACACCTTCAGGGAGAGGCTTTAGGTCGTAGGGATTTGCCCTCTGGCGACCATAGCTACAATTGAAAGAATTTAGTCATATTAACGGAGAACCAAACCTAAACCTAGGGTTTTCTATTTGTTGCACAGATAATGAATAAACATTGGGATTACCTTGGAATACGAGCTTTACCACGCCTTGGCATCCTAACATTACGTAGAAAAAAAATCAATCCAAAGTACCTTGCAACGAATATAAAGGTACTAACACTACATCACCATACCTCCCAAATAAGCTTTTCATTACAAACCCTAAACAAATTTGAATCCCAACAAACATAAAATTTAACTCAATGATTATAAACCATAACATATACAACAACAACAACACCAACAACCATACATTTGGGTCACTCAATCATTTGAACCACCATACATTGCACGAATGACATGAACATAAACCAAACCTATAATGCCAAGTTCAAAAACAAACGAATCTAAATGGATGAATTGAAAGAGGGGAAAGAGGAGTACCTTGGCAAAACACCTTGGTCATAACAAATTGAAATGTAATGACCAACAAATAAATAAAATACATAGTAACCCTAATGACCAACAAATAACTAACCCTAATGACACCTACAATAAACAAATAACCCTAATGACCAAAATAACTAGAAACCAAACTAACCTAACATGTTCATCACATAAAACAGTTAAACAACAATGCACTCAATCATCCTAAGCCATACATTTTGCAAATGCAAACACAAATATACCAAATCACCAAACAACCATGATTCCAAATGATTAGGGACAATGTAAGCACATCTACGCGGATAGAATGGAGGAGGGGAGGGACCATTACCTCGAGGAAGCTTCGGGAGACAAGATCCGGGCACCGGGGGTCGATTTTGGAGGTTAGAGTTTCGTGGGGGCCGTGGGGGATTTGGGAGCCGTGGGGGAATGGAGGAGGGGAGGGAAGAAGAAGAAGGGGCCTCGGCGCGGCCTAAAGGGTCCAGACCTCGGCGTTGAGTCGGGTCACGCCGAGGTCTGGAGGCTCGGCGTTAAGTGACCCAACGCCGAGCTTCTGGGCCACCGTGCTTTGTTGGGCCGCCTGGGCCGCGCTCCGGATGGGGCCAGAGCTCGGCGCGCAGTCCAACCGCGCCGAGGTTGGGGACTTGGCGTCGGCTGACACGACGCCGACGTCTCGGACCCACGCGCCAACGTGTCGACGACGACCCCGGTCGTCCGTGACGTGGCAATACCTCGGCGTCGAGTGACACGACGCCGAGCCTCATATCTTGGCGTTATGTGCTAAGACGCCTAAAAATGGTCTATTTTCAGAAAATATTTTGGCGTTGGTATTTTTCTAAAAATTATTTTCAAAAGAGATCAAAATACGAAAATTTCACGTTGTATGTGCCGCTGAACTAGGCCGTGTGTGCGTCGATCTGCGGGCGTCTTGGGCCCCCATTTTGCACATGTTGCATGTGGCGTCATCTCCAAGGCCGCGGTGTTTTGGTGTGCTCCAGATCGAACCTTGATCGTAAGGTTTTGCACCATGTTGATCAAACGGTTTGCGAGCGAGCTGCTGGAAGTTGAAATGAATGATCAAACGGTTTGCCTGTGGTCGGCGAGAAATCTGCCGTTGCCAGCCCAAGAGAGAGTACCACGCGCCTCGGGCTTTCACAGGCCCAAGACGTCAGGCAGGAGCGGGGCCGTCTTTCAACATGGTGGCCGAGCACGATCTGGTAGACACCCCGGGCCGATCTATCTCTACAGGTACAGAATCGTAGCCATGAGCCCATAGACTGTGTGTCTCAAACAGGGGCCGGATGTTCACTGGGCCAGTCTTGGCAAAAAAAAAAAAAAAAAAAACGAGGAGGGCTAAAAGTGTGAGTGGGCTAGGTTTGGCATATAAAAAGGAAAAGTTAAAAAGGTGAGGTCACAAAACAAAACCTGTTGCTGCCCAGGATCGAACTGGACACCTTCAGGGCTCGTTCCGTTTAGCCGGAACTAGGCCAGGAACAATTCCAGCTCATGAAGCATATACAAATTAGATAACCGATCCAGCTATGAATCTTTCCAGAGAGTTGTTCCCTTACAACTGAACATGCCCTCAGTGTGTAAGACTGACGTGATAACCCCTACACCACAGGAACTTTGATGGCACTAACCTATTAAAAAACTTATTTATATCGAGTTATCATGGAATCAGATAATCCAGCAACAGAGAGAGGAAGCCCCTTGAACATAATGATCTAACTGTTTAGTCAGCCACAATATTGCTAGTTGTTTTTATTCACAAATATAGTATTTATTGATTTATATGTGCACACACGGCCTTTCATATGCACGTGCATAAACTTAAGTGTACGTAGCAAATGTATTGCATATTCTTGCTCCAAGCATGAATGAACACAAAAACATGCCAAATTCAGACTAGACTAGAGATGTCCCCGTAGATTCATGGTCCAATAGTCCATCATGCCCTTGGGATTAGCTGGATTTGGTAACCTTGTGGGAACAACATGATCACTGCCTTGCGGGACACTACGTACTTCCCCTCCTTTGCGTGGGATTTATTTGTTGCCAGGATCATGCTCGTGCGTTGCAACAGGAATAAAATAATATCACAGTAATTTTAAGTTTAATCATGCATATTAGACTGTGAGTGTTATTTCTTTATGTGATTGCAGCATTTCACCAGATTTCTTAGTTTTTCTTCGACATTCTCCATAAGGGAACCATCAATCACCTTAAGAAAACACCTTAAACCATTGAAATATATACTCATCTCTTCTATACCATGACCAGTAAAAAAAATCTATAAGCCAATACCCAATAAAAGGGCAACACTCTCAATGCAGCTTTCCTATATTATATTCCAGTAAAGTTAGACAAGATGGTATTATAAGAAATTCATCTCATACAAAGGACAGTATTGATCTATCCTTCACATTATTCCATTCATCTTCCACTTTGTGTTGGTACGGCGATGCCCTACCAATATGTAATGGCAGGAGTGGTAACATCCAGTGATTGTGGTGAGTGGTAACATCCTAAAAACTCTTCTTGATCCAATTGGCAAACATGTTTTACTTCTGTTTTATGATATCAGCTGCAAAATTGCAGCCACAGCTGGCAAGAAAGCCACCACTGACAAGGAACATGTTGTAGAAGTGTCGTACAAAGAGATACTCAACCCATCAAAGTAATATACTACGGCCAACCAACAAAGTCAGGATCTCATAGTCAAATCTCGTGAAAATGACTTGAATGCATGTTAACAAAACCACGGCAAAGAACGAAATAGTTAGGCCTTGCAACATGACAAAGTGCCAAAGTGAAAGCTCTAGTTTGGTTTTGGTTAATTGATGAAACCCTAAGTGCTAACCTAGTTTATCAAAGTGATTATGAGATAGGTAGCACTACTCCAAGTGATGAAGCAATGGCGAAGATCATGACGATGGTGATGGCATGGTGATGATCAAATGCTTGAACTTGAAAAGAAGAAAGAGAAAAACAAAAGGCTCAAGGCAAAGGTATAAATAGTAGGAGCCATTTGTTTCGGTGATCAAGACACTTAGCGAGTGTGATCACATTTAGGTTAGATAGCCGTACTATTAAGAGAGGTGAAACTCGTATTGAAACACGGTTATTAAAGTGCCACTAGATGCTCTAACTCATTTCATATGCATTTAGGATCTAGTGGAGTGCTAACACCCTTGAAAATGCTTGTGAAAATATGCTAACACATGTGCACAAGGTGATACACTTGGTGGTTGGCACATTTGAGCAAGGGTTAGAAACTTCCCCGACGGAGTGTCCGTGCCGTAGAGTGCGGACAGTCCAACGGTGCCATCGGCGCCCTATACAAAAAAGACAGGGGTTCATAGAGTGACCGGACGCTGGTGGTGCAGTGACTGGACGCTGGGTTCAGAGTCCGATCAGTGACAGTAGTAAGCACACGGTCTCGGTCTTGTGACCGGACGCTGGCGTGTAAACTGACTAGACGCTCATGGTCTGAGTCCGGACAGTGCTAACGTACGCTGACGTAAGGTGCACAAAGGAAACATTGAGTGACCGGACGTCGGGTGAGTCCGGTCGAGCATGACCGAATGCGTCCTGTCGTAAAATTTTGCGTTTGGAACCTTACTGGAAACGACCGGACGCTAGGGTCCTGCGTCCAGTCACTTTCTAACTGACGCGCCCGGTCATCACTTGACCGTTGAGATCAAGCGATCGGCGTTTGAAGCCGATGACACGTGGCAAGCATCGGCCGACCGAACGCTGGGGTCCTACGTCCGGTTGATCTGACTGGAGCGTCCGGTCACCCCGTGTTGTGCTCAGTGAAGGGGTACAACGGCTCTATTTCGTGGGGGCTTCTATTTAAGCCCCATGGCCGGCTCAAGCTCACTCTCTTGGACATTTGCATTGACATAGCAACCTTGTTAGCTTAGCCAAAGCCTCTGAAAGGATCAAGATGCCCAAGAGGGGGGTGAATTGGGCTAATTCTAAATTTCTTTGCAATAATTAAACTCTACGGTTAGCCCAATTAACCCCTTGTGCCTAGAAAGTGTTTCTATTGATCTAACGCACAAAAGTTTAGCACCCTAAGTTCCAATCCTACTCTAGCATGGCAATTCTAGGAATGTAAATGATAAGAATTGAATTGCTCAAAGTAAATGCTCAAAGTAAAGAGAGAAGGAGGAACGCGGTGATGTTTTGCCGAGGTATCGGAGAGTCGCCACTCCCCACTAGTCCTCGTTGGAGCACCTATGAAAGGGTGTAGCTCCCCCTTGATCCAAGCAAGGATCAAGTGCTCTCTACGGGTTGATTCTTCGACACTCCGTCGCGGTAAATCACCCACAACCGCTCACAACTTGAGTTAGGTCATCCACAAGCTCCGCCGGATGATCACCAAACTCTCCAATCACCACCAAGCTGTCCAGGTGATGGCGATCACCAAGAGTAACAAGCACGAACTCTCACTTGACCACTGAAAGTGCATCTAGCCCTTTAGTGGGTTTTGGATGATTGAATGACAACGTGATTAAAGGACTAACCCGTTTGCTAAGTGTGGACAGGTAATAGGTTATCTCACAGGTACTTAATGAAAGCCAAAATGATGTGTTGTTGTATAAATAATCTAGTTCAAACATAAGACACCAATGCAAATGGAATTCATGCAAAGGCTTAATTATTGTGGGATTTCCATGTTCTATATGAAAGCAAGCTTGTAAGAATTAATTAATGAGGCATAAGGGATTGCATATGGATTGGTCTCATATTTGAAGCTTGCTAAATTAAAATGAAAAAGATAACAATACATGAATGGATGATTCAACACAAGATGTGACTTAATGGCTTGAGATGGTGGAGATAGCAAGGAAAGGCTTCGAGGTACTAAGCAAGGGTGAAGGGCAAGCGACGGCTTGGCGGCCAAAGAACCTAGCTAGGGTGAAGAAGGAAGTACTTGCATTTAGTTGAGGTACTAATCAAGCTATGATGTTCATGTTTATGTGGAGGATCAAATCACTATTGGAGTGTTTGATGGAAGTGACTTGATACATTTGGGATTATTCAAATTTGATGAATGGAATCAAGTCACATGCTCAAGATGGCTATGCTCAAGTGAAAAGATCAACATCAACATGTTAGCACCCTTACTTAATGAAGATTGGAAGCGACGGCATCAATTCAAAAAAAGATCAACTCAAGTGGTATAAATTCATGTTTCCTTTGAATTTTGAGTTTAATAGGTATGACATACTATTAAGAGGGATGCATCATGTTGATAGATAATGTTTCATAAGTGCTCAAGCCAACCCATGTGAGTTTTGAGTATTTGAGCGACAAAAGAGCTAACTGATTTCTTGCTGGTGTGGCAATACCGGACGTGTCCGGTATTTGCCCAGCAGTGCTAAAAACTGTTGTTCTTGGGTTGGTTCGTCGGGAGTTCCGACGTAAGTCGAGAGTTCCGACAGTCGGGAGTCCCAACAAGGGTTGGGAGTTCTGACGTCTCGCACTTTAACTGACTGGAGGGTTCGCTGTCCTGGCCATACCGGACGTGTCCGGTATGCATGGCCAGAGGCCAATGGCTAGTTTTCAAATTCGCTAAGGGTCAGGAGTTCCGACATGAGTCGGGAGTTCCGATGGTCATGAGTTCCGGCATGTGTCGAGAGTTCCGACACCTCACTAACTTTAACTCAGTTACATGTTTTTCAAATTGCTGAGGGTTGGGAGTTTCGACATGAATCGAGAGTTCCGACGGTCGGGAGTCCCAGCATTCATCGGGAGTTCCGACGCCTCACAACTTTACTGTAACTTAGTTATCGTTGGCGCAGTGTAAGTCATGCTGGACATATCGGACGTGTCCGGTATTGCAACGGCTATAAAATGGCTAGTTTTCCAAGGGGGGCTATAAATACCCCCAAGCCTCCACCTTTGGAGGCTGCTGATTCTACTGGTTGCTACACACATTTTTGAGCCTTGCCAACTCTCCTAAACCCTCTCTTAGTGAGTGTGTGATACAAATTGCAAAATCAATTTGTGGGTTAAGAGAGAATTTGAAAAAGAGAGCAAGCCACCACTTGAGCACTTGTGCATATTGTCAATCTCGTGATTTGCATTTGTTACTCTTGGACTCTTCGGTCCTAGACGGTTAGACGTCGCCGGAGAGCACACGAGAGATTGTGGTGTGCCACAGAAAGTTTGTAACGGTCGATTCCGCCACTTCGGAATCATCTAGTGGAAGGAGGAAATGGAGTTGGAAAAGACTCCAGCTAGAGTAACCTTCGTGGTACCCTCTAGGACTGACCTTCGCTGGGTCGCCCGCAGCCCCCTCAACGGAGAGTAGGACTCGAACGAGTCCGAACTTCGGTAAAACAAATATTGTGTCTCAATTCACATTTCATTTGATATTTGTGTTGCTCTAGCTCTTGTGCAGGTTCTCTATGTATATTGATATCTCTAGTAGGTACCTGCAGTTTGGTTTGAAGATAAAAATCGAAAGGAGCAAGTTTGGGCTGTTCTGCAGAAACCGTGCATACCGGACATGTCCGGTATTAGAGCTCTGTGCTAAAAATATTTATTTTCAGTTCTAACTTTGTGTTGCAGGGTTATAGCTTCTAGATACATTATTTATACCTTGTATACTATGTGGCTAACTTGTGAGGGGTGGTACTACTCTTTATTTGGAGTTTCCATTTTGGAAATTCCCTTTTCTAATCGTTTCCGCATTTAAAGGTGTTAATTTTCAGAAACGCCTATTCACCCCCCTCTAGGCGGCATCCTAGGTCCTTTCAATTGGTATCAGAGTAAGGTTCTCACCTAAAGCTTCACCATCGTGAGAAAAGGATATCGATGCCTATCGAGTTGGAGCCCGTGCTTCTCCAAAATGATGGTTCAAACTTTCTAACTTGGTCAATACATGTACTCAATGCTTTTAGAGACATTAGTCCTCTTGTTGAGCATATTGTGGATGCAAGCATACCTCTTTCTATAGTTGATTGGAGCAACTACAAAAAATTGTCAAAAGAGGAAGAGATATGTGTGCAACTCAATGCTCAAGCTATTAATGTCATTTTGAGTACATTGAGTGTAGAGGTTCAAGATGAGGCAATCTTCAATGGACAACCACCTCCGAAGAGTGCTCATCTCATTTGGACTAGACTTTTTGATTTATATGGAAAATCTAAATGTTATGATGCATTTGAGATCGAGTCAATGGAAAGTATGTCCATTGTGTCTTCATGCAGCAAAAAAACCTCATAAGACCTCAAGAGCGCCAAGGCGGAGCAAGAAGTGCAAGCAGCACATGACCTGCTGTCTGCCTGCACATACCGGACGTGTCCGGTATGGCCGAGGCAGCAGACCAGCAAGCAGTTATTTGCAACGATGCTCAAGCCCGGTGGCAACCAAGTGATGAGTCAACCTCAGTATCTCATAATACTCATCACTTGTGTCTCATGGCCAAGAAAAGCAAGAAAAAGAGTAACAAGAAAGATCAAGAAAAGGAGAAAGCACAAGTAGATGATCAAGATGAGAGTGATGTTGAAGTTGAAAACAACTATAACCTTGATCATCTCAACCGCAAAGACAAGTTCATCATCATGAAGATAGTTGAAAAGAATGATGAGCTTGAAGAAGAGATTGAGAAGCAAGAGCAATCACTTCAAAAGCAAGAATTGTTTCTTATCTCCAAAATGGAAGAACTAAAGGCTCTAAGTGAAAGGTATAAAAAATTATCAATTGAGCATGCTTTAGTTACTAACTCCTCTTCTAGTGTTTTACATCTAGAGAAGGAAAACTTGGAGCTCAAAGTAAGGCTAGATGAACTATCAAGCAAGTATAATGTGCTACAAGCAAACTATGTTTGTCGCAGAACCGACCAATTTATAAGAATACAAGTATAATGGCAATCCGCAAGTGGTCACACTATCATACTTGAATCCATATAAACCCGGTAGTCCGTCGAGTACCACGACGGGTCTCGATAAACGATTTACAACAACCAAGATCGTACAGGATTCAACATACATGCCACATATTACATATGGTTCGCAGATACTTTTCATCATCAGAGTACGAATAAAAAGTTATTACAAACTGAGTTTGGTAAACAAAGCGGAAGCAAATAGTTCAAAGATAAAGTTTCTAACATAGTTTGATACAGTGCCAAGCCAGATCACGGTCCACAAAAGCAAAGATAGGAATTACTAAAGAAGCCTGCCCAAGGCTTACTCCTCATCCACAGCGGGATAGAAGCAACTCTTGCAATAACCATGATACACAGTGCCATCTGCAACAATGGGAAAATAAACCCTGAGTACGAGAAGGTACTCAGCTAGACTTACTCGTCATGAACCAGAAATAAAATGACTCCAAGGATTATGCAAGGCTGTATAAGTGGACGTAACTTGACAACATTTTGTGAAAAAGGCAATTAACCGTTGTACAATTGTGATTCTTTTATCAAGTTAATTATAACTATCCATTTCTAGATTAGCAACTATCCTGTGCCAAACATGTGGTATATTATTTAGAATCATACAATAGTAACCATAGCAGGTATTGTAATTCCATATTCATTTGAACCATCATGTTTCATAATATAGTTGCTACGATGTTGGGACTAGCCAAGTTTCTCACTATCCGGGAGAGACGGCGATTCGAATCGATTTCAACCAGCTGGGAATTTATTCCTAACACAAACCCAGATCTATCAGCCACGATAGTCTTAGGTCACCTTTGGTACAACTCAGGTACACATTTCGCGGGTCCGTACCACGCCGCACAATCTAGAACACTAGATGCCAGGATGCTCAGGCCAAGCCTGCCCTTGGGCTCAGTCTGATCGTTCCCCAGAAGGAGCGCACAACAGAATGGTTCCCGGCCTGAGTTGAATTACTCGGCTTCGCGGTTGGAACGAGTTATCCGGCCAGCTAAGTGAGAGGCATGCGTTCAATCTTGTCAGAAGCGCCAACAACGGTACGGTCCTTAATCGACACAGACGGGGATAAATCCACACCCAAGACCTCCATGTCTTGTTGCTTCTCTATCGACTTCCCGTCCGGTCTCAATTTATTTTTACCACATGGTTCTGTTCCACGATAGCAGATATAGCCAACCGTGCTCCGGTATCCACCTATATCTCGCAGGTGACAGGACATCACTCGACTTCTACCGGTCTAAGCATGGCTAAGCATATATTCGATCCTGGACCTATACCGGTTAAAGGGTTAATATCTGGACAAGGAATGTACATGCATCAAGTGGTTTCATTCAACTCTTATACCTAATGCATCAATCATAAATACGTAAGTAAACATTTGTAAATTACTGGGAGACTTATAATGCTCCGGGGCTTGCCTCGCAGAAAGGAAGTAGGGCGGTGGTCAGGGCACTCCGGAAGCTCTTCAGGGTTCTGCTCCACGCCTTCGGGAGCTGAGGCTTGCGGATTCTCCTGTGGGTTCCCTTCCTCTGCTTCTTTGAATTCCAGCAACGTGATCTCTTCCTCCGATCCTAGATGCATGAGTATGGTATGAGTATTACGAATGCATAATGTTAACAAGTGCATCGCGTTGTTTGAGTAGGTGCATATCTCTTCTCGATTACTACTTAACTATTTCTACAATGCATCGACTACGCCACAACCAGCAGCTACTTGTTTCACTCATAACGGGAGTTCTACAAATCCAAAAATAGCGATCCTAGACTTTCTGGAAAGCTTATCAAATTCTCTACAACTTTGTTATTAACCATTTTTACAGTCTACATTAGTTTCAACATGTAACTCAACACACTCTAAAATCAGTCCGGAAATGATTTAACATGCAATATAAAGTAAGAATACTTCTACTTTATGTAATCATTCCAAATTTGACAAACTAGAACCTACCAACAGTGTAAGCATACCAATTACAATTAAGATGATATAATGGTGAAGCCCAAACTATTTATTAAATTGCCTTTATTATTTTATTTAGATATCTAGGTTAAATAATAAATATATATCAGATGTGCTTAATAAATTCTCAAAAATTTACAGAGCCTTACTAATGCTATCAAAGGATTACTATAAAAATTTCATGTTATTTTACTAAGTAGAACATTCTATACAAAAATGATAAGGAAGCAAGGCTTGAAATAGCATAAATGGAAAATCCTATTGAAAAGTGTCAAGCAACAGATTTCTTATTTTTTTTAACATCCATATGGTACTAGTATCACCTCCAATAAATTTCATGAATTTTGGACTCATAATTAATTTATAAAAATTCATGCAAGGATTAACTATTTATAAAAGAAAAATCTATAACTATAGATCTACACATGCACTGGTCCTCAAATTTTTACCCAAGCTCATGTATGACAAGAATAGCCTACCACAAAAATTTCATACTTTTTGGAGCACAGGAACTCTAGATATAAAATAAACAAATTTGAATGCATTCAAAAGCACATTTGAAATCCCTATTTAAATCTCCAAAAAATTCTACTGTTGAAGCCAAGAACATATTTTTCCTAAATACTACACTTCCTAAGGAACACAACCATATTTATTTCACAATTTTAGGAGCTACTAAACTAAAGATACAAAAATAACAAAATAAAACAAAAACTAGAATATTTGGACTAGCCTACAACACTGCTGTCGCTGACCGGTGGGACCCGCTGGTCAGGGGACCCCACATGTCATCGACACCGAAGCAGAGTGGCGGCGCTGTATGCTGCGGGCGCGGCCAGAGCTCGCCGACGGCGAACTCGCCGGCGGTGACATCATCACACGATGATCTACTCGACTTCGCGCATCGATTGAGCTACGTGGGTGGCCTTCTCGTCGGAGCTAGCGGCTACGGCGGTGGCCATGGCGGGGTGGAGGTGCAGGTCGACGGTGAAACACCGGTGTGGGCTATGGTGGCTCGAACGGACGCTGCGCCGAGCATCACCGAGCTACGGCGGAGCTACCTAGTGCCCTAACGCGGCCTGGGATGGACGGTGGCGATGTGGCCACGGAGACGGAGCTCACAGCGGAACTCCGGCGAGCTTAAACGCGCGGTGATGGCTTACCAAGCGCTGTCAGCGGTCACGGGCAGAAGCAGTGGGTCGCTGGGGAGCTAGTTGTGCTGCTGCGGTGAAGAATGGATGGCTAGGCGCGAGCTGGGCGTGGCTATGGCGACGGCGGAGCTGCGGGCGCTCGGCGACTGCTGCTGGCGCTGCGACGAGGAGGAAGGCCGAGGAAAAATGAAATGGGGAGCACAGGAGGGAGCGGGCGAGTGCGGGGGTGCTAAAGCCGTGCTTTGGCCTGGCCGAGCCACACGCGGTGAGGCGCCGGTGACGCGCGGCCGTCACCGCCTCCACGCGGCGCGCGATGTCTGAAGCCAGTCGGCCATCGAGCTGGGCGATTCAGTTCGTCAGACAACGCGAAGCCGAGCCTGACGACGAGATTTCGAGTTGAATTTGCCGTCGACACAGGGTGATTCAGTGAATGATTTGTGAACGAAAATTGTAGCCCTAAGTACTGTCTCCAAATGTTATTACAGGATCATGCTCCAACACTAAACCAAACTCAAGTTATTTCATTCCAAAGTCAGGCTGTCAGACTGTTAGTGAATCAGGACTTAGCAAAATCTTCTTAAGTGTTGAATTGTTGATTTTTCTAATTTTTGTGATCCAATTTCACACATGTTAGGAGCTAAATCAGTCCATGACCTAAAAATAAAAGTTGTTCCTTATGTCAAACACTACAACTTTGCTTTAGTGAACTCCTCCATGCAAGGTCTCTAACACCTAGTTCAACTTTAGTCAAACATGCCACTTTGAAAACATGATACATACTCAAACCATGACTAAATGACCAATTTAGCCCTAGCCCTAAATACCAAAGTTGTTCATGAGGATACTCTAAGCATGTGAAAACAATTTGCAAGGTCATTTAAGCATTTCATGTAGTAGTCACTCATATAGCTATTCAGGTCAACACATGAAATATCACTTTAAGTGCTTGATCATGAAATGTGGCCTTCATGAACAAGGTTCCTTTTGTTAACCTAAGTGTAGCTAAGGTGTTTTAGTGACTAGCACTACCCACTGGCATTCATTTGTACATGATCATATGCATATGTTCTAAGAAACACGAGATAACAAGTAATGTTTCATATGTTTCGATCAAATGTTTCAATTGTAAATGATGATTTATGAATGCTTGATGCTCATGCTCATGTTATGCAAGTCAAGTTATGCAAGGCTAACACCCGAGGTGTTACAGCCCCTCCCCCTTATAAAAATCTCATCCCGAGATTTGCAAGGCCTACTATTCTTGGAAAAAGGCGGGATAAACTTCTTGCAGATAATCTTCTCTTTCCCACGTAGCATCTTGTTCACTATGATTGTTCCACACCACCTTATAAAACTTAATGATCTTACTCCTTGTTACTCTCTCCATCACTTCTAATACTCAAATTGGCTTTTCTTCATAAGTCAAATCCGATTGAAGTTGCACGTTGGTGGGTGCAATAGCTTCTTCCGGTACTCGAAGACATTTCTTTAGCTGTGAAACATGGAACACATCAAAGATTGCACTCATCTCTGGTGGTAGTTGTAGCTTATACGCAACATTTCCTTTTCGTTCCAAAATTTTGTATGGCCCTACATATCTTGGTGAAAGCTTCTTTTTCATCCCAAATCTCTTCACACCTTTCATGGGTGATACTCTTAAGTACACATAGTCACCTACTTCAAAAGTTAGTGGTCTTCTTCTTCTATCGGCGTAACTCTTCTGTCTTGATTGAGCTGCCTTCATGTGTTGTTGGATGATACGTACTTGTTCTTCGGCTTCATTGACAAAATCAATACCAAAATATCTCCTTTCACCAGGCTCAATCCAATTCAATGGAGTTCTACACTTTCTGCCATACAAGGCTTCAAATGGAGCCATTTTGATACTCGTTTGATAACTGTTGTTATAATAGAATTTAGCTAAAGGTAACCATTTCTCCCATGAACCTTTTGAAGATATAACACAAGCCCTAAGTAAATCTTCTAGGATTTGGTTCACTCGCTCTGTCTGTCCTGAAGTTTGCGGATGATAAGCTGAACTTCTGATTAGCTTGGTTCCCAAAGCTTGGTGTAAGTGCTCCCAGAAACAAGCTATGAACTGCGGTCCTCTATCCGAGATTATGGTCCTAGGTACTCCATGCAATTTCACGATCTGGGATACGTATATCTCAGCGTATTTCCCAACTATATACCTCGTGTTCACGGGTATAAAGTGTGCTGACTTGGTAAGACGATCAACAATGACCCAGATTGAGTCATGACCTTGTGGCGTTGTTGGAAGGCCTGTGATAAAGTCCATGCTGATTTCCTCCCATTTCCATCCTGGAATAGGCAATGGCTGAAGTAATCCAGCAGTTTTCATGTGGACGGCTTTCACTCTACTGCAGTTATCACACCTAGCAACATAGGCTGCAATCTCTTTCTTCATCTTAGTCCACCAAAAACGGGTTCTTAGATCTTGATACATTTTACTACTACCCGGGTGGATGGACAATTTGGACGAGTGAGCTTCTTCTAAGATTTGATTCCTTAGCTCACGGTCTTTTGGCACCACTAGTCGGTCCTCAAACCATAATACACCTCTTTCATCCAATCTAAAATGTTTGGTTTCTTGCTCTTGCATTTTTCTCTTGATGTGACTTATTCCTACATCTGTCTGCTGTAGCTCTATGATTCTACCCTCAAGCAAACAACTGATTGTGATATTGTGGAGTACAGCAGGATGTAGCAAGTTGAATCCATCTTCCAATAGTGCTTCCATAGTGTTACAATGGGACTTCCGACTAAGTGCATCAGCTACTACATTTGCTTTGCCCGGATGGTAATGCACTTCCAAATTATAGTCCTTAATCAATTCCAACCATCTACGTTGTCTCATGTTCAGTTCTGGCTGGGTAAACATATACTTGAGGCTTTTGTGGTCAGTATAGATATGACATACATTGCCCAACAAGTAATGTCTCCATATCTTTAAGGCATGGACAACGGCTGCCAGTTCCAAATCATGTGTAGGATAGTTGACTTCATGTTTCCTCAATTGCCGAGAGGCATATGCAATTACTCTCCCTTCTTGCATAAGCACACATCCCAAACCTATTCCTAATGCATCACAAAATACATCAAAAGGCTTTTCAATGTCTGGTTGTGCTAGCACAGGTGCTGTAGTCAACAAAGTTCTAAGGGTGTGAAAAGCGGTTTCACAATCTGGTGTCCATTTGTATTTCTCATCCTTCTGAAGTAGTCTGGTCATAGGCTTAGCTATTTTTGAGAAATCTGGAATAAACCGACGATAGTATCCTGCTAACCCTAGAAAACTCCGAACTTCATGAACTGAAGTTGGGGCTTTCCACTCCATGACCTCTTGTACTTTTGATGGGTCTACTGAGATTCCATCTCTCGATAAAATGTGACCTAAGAAAGGTACTTTGCTCATCCAAAATTCACATTTGCTAAACTTGGCATATAGCTTATGCTCCCTCAATCTGGATAGGACAATCCTCAGATGTTCTTCATGATCTGACTCATTTTCTGAATAAATCAATATGTCATCGATAAACACGACCATGAACTTATCTAGTTCGGGCATGAATACCGAGTTCATTAGGTACATAAAATAGGCTGGGGCATTTGTTAGTCCGAAGGACATAACCAAATACTCGTATAAGCCGTACCTAGTAGAAAAAGCGGTTTTAGGTATATCCTCCGGTCTGATCTTTATTTGATGGTACCCTGATCTCAAGTCAATTTTGGAGAATACCTTTGCCTTCGCTAGTTGATCGAACAAAATGTCAATGCGGGGCAATGGGTATTTGTTCTTGATGGTCACAGCATTGAGTGGTCTGTAATCTACACACATTCTCAGTGACTTATCCTTCTTTTTCACAAACAATGCTGGGCATCCCCACGGAGATGAGCTAGGTTGGATAAGACCTTTGTCCAATAGATCTTGTAATTGAACTTTAAGTTCTGCTAACTCATTGGGTGGCATTCTATAGGGCCTTCTGGATATGGGTGCGGTACCTGGCACTAATTCAATCTTAAATTCCACGTCCCTATCTGGTGGTAGACCTAGTAATTCCTCTGGAAATACATCCGGAAACTCGCAAACCACTGGAATATCACATATGGTGGTGGTTTGGATAGCACAGGCTAAATGTTGGGGTTTGAAATCGCGGGAGAGTGGAACTAGAAAAGCATTCCCTCCCGTGGGTTCTCTCAACATAATAGTACGGGTGCTAGTGTCAATAAGAACACCATGATCCTTCATCCAATTCATGCCTAAGATTACACTTATCGACAACCCCGGCAATATTATCAAATCTGTTGTGTATTCTCTCCCTTGTATCAAGATGAGTATATTTTTGACTATCTTTTTGGTAGTAACAGTACCCCCTGCTGAACTTATGTTAAAACCCCCTTTACTTACTTCTATAATTTCTTGATCATGTCTAAATGCAAATGCTTGACTCATAAATGAATGAGAAGCTCCCGAGTCAAATAAAACAACTGCGGGATGCTTGTTGATAAGAAACATACTAGCCGTGACAACTTCTCCAGCGAGCACTTCCTCCACAGCGGTATAATGCACTTGTCCCTGACGTGCCCTGGCATTCACCTACCTCTGATTGTTCTGATTTGAGGTGCTATTCCTCTTGGGGTGGGGGCACTCCTTGGACCAATGACCCAGTTGGTTGCAGTTGAAACAAGGTTGATTACTTTTGAATCCGATGGAGCTGTCCTGATTGCCATTTCCTTTTGGTAAGGCAATAGTGAACGCCTTACGAAACGGTTTTTGTGGCCTGTTATTCTGAGCTTTCGGTGGTGGAGGCCTGAACTTGGATGCAGGTGGACGGAATGGTGGCCTAGCTGCGATAGGCGCTTTTGACTGGAAAGATCCAGATGCACCGGCCTCATATGCCCTCTTGCGACCTTTAGCCACTGCATGCATGCTGTTGTGGTTTTCTTGGGTCAAGGCATCACTAATAAACTCATTATACGTGGCACATCTAAAATTTGCCATAGTCTTCATTAATTTGGTACCCAGACCTCGCTTGAAACTCTCAATCTTTTTCTCTTCAGTATCCATGAAACTTGGAGCATATCTTGACAAGTTGTTGAATGCGTGCATATATTCTGTGAGTGACTTTGTTCCCTGAGTGAGCCTCATAAATTCGGCTGCTTTCATGCGCATCAGGCCCGGGGGAATATGGTGTCCCCTAAAAGCCAGCTTGAACTAATCCCAGGTCACTCTCGCATCAGTAGGCAGAGACGACAGGAAGTGTGTCCACCAGATTCCTGCTGGTCCTTGCAGCTGATGAGAAGCATATTCAGCTTTCAGGTGTTCGGTGACCCTTTGTAGATGAAATTTCTGCTCGATGGTATTTAGCCACTCATCGGCCTGCAGTGGTTCCTCAGCCACCTTGAAGATCGGAGGCTTCGTGTCCAGAAACTCCTTGAATGAACTGTGCTGATTTGGCTCGGCCCCTGGTTGCTGTGGGTGGCCACAAGCAGTGTTTTGCGCGATGAGGCGCAAAGCTTCCTCCATTGTCCTTTGGCTTCCTAGGAACTGGGTAAAGAATTCCTGAGCAGATGGTGGCGGTGGGGGTGGCAAGTCATCCTGGTTGCCATCCTGGCTGCTACTAGCTCCAGCACGGGTGCGCGTCATCTGCGAAGTTGCAACAATAAGCGATTATTGGTTGATGCCAAGAGAGTACAGATGAATTAGGTACTCATGCCAAACTGAAATTACTGGAGAAAATTCTCAAAAGCACAATAAAAACAGAGGCATATCAATTCATTCTCGCAACATGACATCGCCAATTTGACCACTTATCGTGCTTATAACGCATGCAATTTAAAGCGTGATTACCGTCAAGAACTGGAATTGCATTGACGTTCAACCAAACGTGCGATTAACATTACATGATAGTCTGGTTACTAATGCCAACTTGGAACTACAGGTCCATTACAGAATAAAGGTGATACACGAGTCCTACTAAGTGCTAAGCGACCTAATTCTCATCATGATCACTATCAAGGTCAGACGCAGAATCATCTCCTTCCTCAGGTTCTACTTCTTCTTCAGGTGCCACTTCTTCTTCTTCGTACCCTTCTAGATCCATTTCTGCGGCTCCAGGTGGTACATAAGGGTAGAGCTGATTGTGCAGTAGATGAACCTCTTCATGTAGATTATCGTTGTATTCTTCTGCATTGGCCAACTGCTGTCCTAGCTCAAACTGTCGAGCCCTCAGGACATCTTCCCTGGACCAAGCTGCATTTCGCTGGTGAGTTAACCGAGTCATTTCTTCAGTGAGCCTCTCTATCTCGGCATCGTGCTCCCTCTGAAGCTGACGTCGATCTTCGCGGGCATGACCAAGAGCACCAGACACACGTCTGAGGCTACCTTCAACTCCATCTAACACTCTCATCACTGCGAACATGGCGCTCAAGGCAGGGTTATCGCTGTTCTGCCCTTCTGCTGCACCAATCTCCAAAGATCTTCCTCTTTCCTGCTGCCATGAGTCAGTGGAGGGATTACCTCTTGGAAAGACTCCAACCAAAGCGGCTGCCAGCTCCTGAGGAAAACGATCCATGATATCCCTCAGGATTCCAAAGGCTGCCCTGCCAGCTGCTTCTTCAGCAGTCCTGCCAGTCGACTCATAACACCAACCTGTCCACTCAGAATCGTCACCTCGGGGATGGACAATGGCCTCCACAGTAACTAAGAGACCTTCTCCCAACCGCTCATTTGCCCAGAAGTAGCGGGGTTCCATTCCATCGGGATAACCTACATAGCTGAGCACTCTCCACAAGAGTGTAGGCATCCCAAACTCTCCAAGGAACGTGTGACGTTGACGGGTACGTGGAGCAAGCTGACGGCTAGGAGCTCTGCCTCCGGTGGACTTGCGAGCAGTCTGCTTGGTGCGTGCCATCTGCACCATCAACATGTACCCTTTTGTGAGACAATGCCATAATGGATAAGAGTTACATAACCGAGTAAGAATTTTATAAGGGGAGGAACCATGTAGTTTTGTGAATGGTAATTTAACATGATGCATGCTCGTTCTGTATGTCCTTACAAACTTAGGAAAATTTTGTTTCTAACGGTAGACACGGTGGCATACATACGTTCTCTCATATAGATCGTAACTAGTCGAACTACACGTTTCGTTGTTAGTGTACCTGCATAAAATTTCATTTCAGCCCTAAACCCATAATGAAATATGCAGAATGTAATTGTAAATACTTTCATATATGTATCCCCATACATATACTTCTGTATCAATCTACCCAACAATAATTTAAACCCACAATTAAATACGTACCAAATACACATGCAAGCATGCATACATAGCCGTACCAAAGCTAACTCTTCCCGACCGCACGCTCACATCTTGCGGTCATACACTCATTTTACCTTGGCGTAGAGGCATTTGATCCATACATTACCACTCAAGTGAATGGCATCCATACTATAGCACGCCGTATGGACGATGAAGTAAAAACCCCCATGTTAGTACTTAAATAGCCACCTAATAGTCCTTAATCTGGGCATAAGGAAAGTGATCATTGGCACACTTTAGATTTCAAATACTTATTAAATAACTATTAGTTGCTAGAGAAGGGTTTTTGGAACACAAAAACTTTTGTTTTAAATACACTTGTGACAATTAACGTTGAATCCTGCTCTGATACCAGCTGTCGCAGAACCGACCAATTTATAAGAATACAAGTATAATGGCAATCCGCAAGTGGTCACACTATCATACTTGAATCCATATAAACCCGGTAGTCCGTCGAGTACCACGACGGGTCTCGATAAACGATTTACAACAACCAAGATCGTACAAGATTCAACATACATGCCACATATTACATACGGTTCGCAGATACTTTTCATCATCAGAGTACAAATAAAAAGTTATTACAAACTGAGTTTGGTAAACAAAGCGGAAGCAAATAGTTCGAAGATAAAGTTTCCAACATAGTTTGATACAGTGCCAAGCCAGATCACGGTCCACAAAAGCAAAGATAGGAATTACTAAAGAAGCCTGCCTAAGGCTTACTCCTCATCCACAGCGGGATAGAAGCAACTCTTGCAATAACCATGATACACAGTGCCATCTGCAACAATGGGAAAATAAACCCTGAGTACGAGAAGGTACTCAGCTAGACTTACCCGTCATGAACCAGAAATAAAATGACTCCAAGGATTATGCAAGGCTGTATAAGTGGACGTAACTTGACAACATTTTGCGAAAAAGGCAATTAACCGTTGTACAATTGTGATTCTTTTATCAAGTTAATTATAACTATCCATTTCTAGATTAGCAACTATCCTGTGCCAAACATGTGGTATATTATTTAGAATCATACAATAGTAACCATAGCAGGTATTGTAATTCCATATTCATTTGAACCATCATGTTTCATAATATAGTTGCTACGATGTTGGGACTAGCCAAGTTTCTCACTATCCGGGAGAGACGGTAACACAAACCTAGATCTATCAGCCACGATAGTCTTAGGTCACCTTTGGTACAACTCAGGTACACATTTCGCGGGTCCATACCGCGCCGCACAATCTGGAACACCAGATGCCAGGATGCTCAGGCCAAGCCTGCCCTTGGGCTCAGTCTGATCGTTCCCCGGAAGGAGCGCACAATAGAACGGTTCCTGGCCTGAGTTGAATTACTCGGCTTCGCGGTCGGAACGAGTTATCCGGCCAGCTAAGTGAGAGGCATGCGTTCAATCTTGTCAGAAGCGCCAACAACAGTACGGTCCTTAATCGACACAGACGGGGATAAATCCACACCCAAGACCTCCATGTCTTGTTGCTTCTCTATCGACTTCCCGTCCGGTCTCAATTTATTTTTACCACATGGTTCTGTTCCACGATAGTAGATATAGCCAACCGTGCTCTGGTATCCACCTATATCTCGCAGGTGACAGGACATCACCCGACTTCTACCGGTCTAAGCATGGCTAAGCATATATTCGATCCTGGACCTATACCGGTTAAAGGGTTAATATCTGGACAAGGAATGTACATGCATCAAGTGATTTCATTCAACTCTTATACCTAATGCATCAATCATAAATACGTAAGTAAACATTTGTAAATTACTGGGAGACTTATAATGCTCCGGGGCTTGCCTCACAGAAAGGAAGTAGGGCGGTGGTCAGGGCACTCCGGAAGCTCTTTAGGGTTCTGCTCCACGCCTTCGGGAGCTGAGGCTTGCGGATTCTCCTGCGGGTTCCCTTCCTCTGCTTCTTCGAATTCCAGCAACGTGATCTCTTCCTCTAATCCTAGATGCATGAGTATGGTATGAGTATTACGAATGCATAATGTTAACAAGTGCATCGCGTTGTTTGAGTAGGTGCATATCTCTTCTCGATTACTACTTAACTATTTCTACAATGCATCGACTACGCCACAACCAGCAGCTACTTGTTTCACTCATAACGGGAGATCTACAAATCCAAAAAACAGTGATCCTGGACTTTCTGGAAAGCTTATCAAATTCTCTACAACTTTGTTATTAACCATTTTTACAGTCTACATTAGTTTCAACATGTAACTCAACACACTCTAAAATCAGTCCGGAAATGATTTAACATGCAATATAAAGTAAGAATACTTCTACTTTATGTAATCATTCCAAATTTGACAAACTAGAACCTACCAACAGTGTAAGCATACCAATTACAGTTAAGATGATATAATGGTGAAGCCCAAACTATTTATTAAATTGCCTTTATTATTTTATTTAGATATCTAGGTTAAATAATAAATATATATCAGATGTGCTTAATAAATTCTCAAAAATTTACAGAGCCTTACTAATGCTATCAAAGGACTACTATAAAAATGTCATGTTATTTTACTAAGTAGAACATTCTATACAAAAATGATAAGGAAGCAAGGCTTGAAATAGCATAAATGGAAAATCCTATTGAAAAGTGTCAAGCAATAGATTTCTTATTTTTTTTAACATCCATATGGTACTAGTATCACCTCCAATAAATTTCATGAATTTTGGACTCATAATTAATTTATAAAAATTCATGCAAGGATTAACTATTTATAAAAGAAAAATCTATAACTATAGATCTACACATGCACTAGTCCTCAAATTTTTACCCAAGCTCATGTATGACAAGAATAGCCTACCACAAAAATTTCATACTTTTTGGAGCACAGGAACTCTAGATATAAAATAAACAAATTTGAATGCATTCAAAAGCACATTTGAAATCCTTATTTAAATCTCCAGAAAATTCTACTATTGAAGCCAAGAACATATTTTTCCTAAATACTACACTTCCTAAGGAACACAACCATATTTATTTCACAATTTTAGGAGCTACTAAACTAAAGATACAAAAATAACAAAATAAAACAAAAACTGGAATATTTGGACTAGCCTACAACACTGCTGTCGCTGACCGGTGGGACCCACTGGTCAGGGGACCCCACATGTCATCGACACCGAAGCAGAGTGGCGGCGCTGTACGCTGCGAGCGCGGCCAGAGCTCGCCAACGGCGAACTCGCCGGCGGTGACATCATCACACGATGATCTACTCGACTTCGCGCATCGATTGAGCTACGTGGGTGGCCTTCTCGTCGGAGCTAGCGGCTACGGCGGCGGCCATGGCGGGGTGGAGGTGCGGGTCGACGGTGAAACGCCGGTGTGGGCTACGGTGGCTCAAACGAACGCTGCGCCGAGCATCACCGAGCTACGGCGGAGCTACCTAGTGCCCTAACACGGCCTGGGATGGACGGTGGCGACGTGGCCATGGAGACAGAGCTCACGGCGGAACTCCGGCGAGCTTAAACGCGCGGCGATGGCTTACCAAGCGCTGTCAGCGGTCACGGGCAGAAGCAGTGGGTCGCTGGGGAGCTAGTTGTGCTGCTGCGGTGAAGAATGGATGGCTAGGCGCGAGCTTGGCGCGGCTATGGCGACGGCGGAGCTGTGGGCGCTCGGCGGCTGCTGCTGGCGCTGCGACGAGGAGGAAGGCCGAGGAAAAATGAAATGGGGAGCACAGGAGGGAGCGGGCGAGTGCGGGGGTGCTAAAGCCGTGCTCTGGCCTGGCCGAGCCACACGCGGCGAGGCGCCGGTGACGCACAGCCATCGCGGCCTCCACGCGGCGCGCGATGTGTGAAGCCGGTCGGCCATCGAGCTGGGCGATTCAGTTCGTTAGACAACGCGAAGCCGAGCCTGACGACGAGATTTCGAGTTGAATTTGCAGTCGACACAGGGTGATTCAGTGAATGATTTGTGAACGAAAATTGTAGCCCTAAGTACTGTCTCCAAATGTTATTAAAGGATCATGCTCCAACACTAAACCAAACTCAAGTTATTTCATTCCAAAGTCAGGCTGTCAGACTGTTAGTGAATCAGGACTTAGCAAAATCTTCTTAAGTGTTGAATTGTTGATTTTTTTGATTTTTGTGATCCAATTTCACACATGTTAGGAGCTAAATCAGTCCATGACCCAAAAATAAAAGTTGTTCCTTATGTCAAACACTACAACTTTGCTTTAGTGAACTCCTCCATGCAAGGTCTCTAACACCTAGTTCAACTTTAGTCAAACATGCCACTTTGAAAACATGATACATACTCAAACCATGACTAAATGACCAATTTAGCCCTAGCCCTAAATACCAAAGTTGTTCATGAGGATACTCTAAGCATGTTAAAACAATTTGCAAGGTCATTTAAGCATTTCATGTAGTAGTCACTCATATAGCTATTCAGGTCAACACATGAAATATCACTTTAAGTGCTTGATCATGAAATGTGGCCTTCATGGACAAGGTTCCTTTTGTTAACCTAAGTGTAGCTAAGGTGTTTTAGTGACTAGCACTACCCACTGGCATTCATTTGTACATGATCATATGCATATGTTCTAAGAAACACGAGATAACAAGTAATGTTTCATATGTTTCGATCAAATGTTTCAATTGTAAATGATGATTTATGAATGCTTGATGCTCATGCTCATGTTATGCAAGTCAAGTTATGCAAGGCTAACACCCGAGGTGTTACAATGTTCATCTAAAGTGCTCTCATGAGGAAGTAGTAGAATCAAGCTTCATGCTTGAGGTAGCTCATGAGGTTATGATCACCTCGGTAAAATTTTCTTAACCTCTTACACATTCACTCACTAGTACACCATCTCAATTAAATATTTCTTGTACTAATGAGTGTGCTCCTCAAGCAAGCCAATCTTCGATTGAGCTAAATCTTAGAGAAAACATAGAGCTCAAAGAAGAAGTGCAAAGATTAAAGAAAGATGTGATTTGGTTGAAGGGTAAGGAGAAAGCACAACCTTCTCAAGATAACCGTGATAACATGGTGAAGAAGCTTGAGAAGGGTTCAAACTTTGCTTCCTCGAAAACCCAACAAAGGAATCACATCTCAAGCAAGGCCAACACAACCAAGAGCAAGAAACATGGAAAAAGGATGTGCTATGGTTGTGGATTGTATGGACATGAGTGGGCTATGTGTCCACACAAGAGTTGGGCCGACAAGGTTGAAGCCGCCAATCAAAAGGCTTCTACCAAGGAGGCCAAGCAAATGAAGAATGATGGACAAAGTGCTTGTCTCATGAGCAAGAAATTAGGGCATCCTACCAAGAGATGCCCAATGTACAAAGAGGCAAGAAAGGAAGCCCAAGTTGCAACAAGAAGATGCTATGAATGCAATGAGATGGGCCATAAGGTTGATAGATGTCCATACAAGCAAAACAAGCATAGAGCAAACAAAGGTCGCATATGCTATGCTTGTAGAAGAAAGGGGCATCTAAGCTATGAATGCCCAAATGGTAACGCTCCTAAGCCAAACACATATGTTTATAATGATAAACTTAGGAAGACCACAAATGGGGTTAGCACTAGCAAGGTGATGTGTTCACCACAAACTAGTGCTAAAGTCATTTGGGTGCCTAAGCACTTGTTGACTAACTCAAAAGGACCCAACAAGAGTTGGGTACCAAAGTATGCTTAGGTTAATAATGTAGGTACTTGATGATGAGATGAAGGCTTCGGGGTGGTTGAGCAAGCAATTTGATAATATTCACTCAATCTATCAACCAATTCCTATCATAATCCCTTATATGGTTGACCCGAAGATAATTCAATGAACATATCATATACTTCATCCTCACCATTGGTAACAAGTACCTAAACCTCTTAGGATAGCCACTTTATTTGTTTTGTGCTCAATAGGGTTTCAAATAGGTATATTTGTGAAACATTAAATGTGGCTAATTAATTTCACTTGAGATTTATCATGTTTGCCATATGATGCTTTTAATGGCTCTCTAGTAAAGCAATTCATTTGTTGAGATGCAAGTATATAATAAATAATAGAGCTAAATGAAGAATCACAAGCAGTGAATTAATTGGTTCTGTTCTGTGTATTCCGGACGTGTCCGGTATTCCTACCGGATGTGTCCGGTATTGCAGGAACCAGAATACTAATAGGATTACAACTGAGTCTTTGTTTCATATATTTTCATATATCTTCAATTTACTCAGAAGCTTGTGTTTTATCAAAACTAAGTGGTTTGTGAGCATCTCTTGAACTCAATTATAAATTTGGCAATTTTATTAGGTTTATGGTCAAAATGGAAAATTGGCTCTCAATTTCTTAATAGAATAAAAGTGCTTGTTGAAAGTCATTCAAATTATTTGAAGCACTTATTTAGGGGGAGCTAAATTTCTATTTTGCACTATTGTGGACTAACAAATTTATCTAGCATTCTTTGTAGTTCTTTGGATGAAAATGTATCTAGCATGATTATTTGGCAATTGAGGTCAACATAAAGATCATCATGCTATTTATCTTCTTAGTGGTATTCTTGTGGGCTCAAGGCAAAGGTATGTGTTTACATACATACATTGTAAGTGCATCTAAGGCCCTTTATATGTTAGAATGTGCATTTGTGTGACATAGGAGAGATATTTTCCAAAACCCATAACTAGCATGTGTAGGTGGTGTGAATTTGAAAAACTATTTGAATCTTGGTCTTTGTGACCTAGCCTTGTCATGTGTTGATTATAGCTCTCCTTGATTGTTTGATTGGCTAATCACACATGACATGGCTTTCTTAAGTCCACAATCTACTATGTCTCACTCTATCTCTCTCAAGTAAGCAAAATCTTGTTTATGCCAATTATTTAGATAAGAGAAAATCATTTTATGGCATTGGATAAGAAAAGTGATTATACTCAGTTTGGATCAAGATGAGATACCTTTTTGGACTGAGATATAACAGAAAAGGGGATTAGAAGAGACAAAACACATTTTGGAATAATTTGGGCCAGCCCATGAATACCGGACGTGTCCGGTATGAGCGGGGCTATAAAACAGAACGTACCCCTTTGGCCCAGACAGACTTGTTCTTCCAAAGCCAACTAGCCGACGCCCTTCTTCCTCACCAAGGGCGACCGAGGATTTCACCAAGGAAAAAGAGAGAGAGGGAGATTGCATTGGAGAAGGCTTGCATCAAGATTGAAGGCCCGGGGACTTGGATTTCTCATCGCCTTCTTATCTCTCCTCTCAAGGTACCCTAATCATAGACCTCGTCCGATCTATATGGTCAATGCATGATTTTGAAATTCCTTCGGTCAATATGTTGCATTGGTGATATAGAAGCAATGCCCAAAGTTTGGAATTGATCTGTGATGGTTTGAATCAAGGAACCCTAGTTAGGGTTGTTGGTCGCCCATACCGGATGCTACCGGACGTGTCTGGTATGGCCCAGCAGAGCAGACCCTCTACTTTCCTTTGATTCAATCCAATCTTAGAATTGTATATTAGGCATAGTTTTTTCTATATCTATGTTTTGCAAACCTTGTGGCAGTGGTGTGTCGAGGTGATTGTAAAACCTTGGATAAAAAGAATCTATGTCTAATTACAATTCGAGAATAAGCTATGGGCATGTATCTAAAATTCTATAGAAATCTTTGGATACAGGATAGCAGCCATTAGTGGACGACAAGAGCCGAGGTCCAAGCACAGGCATGATCCCGCACTTGAAAAGTACAAGAAGGCAAGATAGGAAATGCATCCTAGATTCAAGCCGACTAGCAGGAGGTCTACCAGGGCTGCCTCTAGTGCAGCAGCTCAGTATGCAGAGGGGTTAGGGAGCTCTTCTTCTGACACTGACACTGATGAGTTCAGAGTGGAGTCTAGAGAAGAAAGAAAGAGGAAGAGCACTAACAGAGGATCAGATGGTGATAGCTTAGATGAGGAGCAGGAGATTGAGGAGGAGGAGCCAGTTCCTCCAGTTTAGCACCAGCCTGGTCAGGGGATGCATTATGGTCTTCTTGAGACACGTCTGCCCAATATGCCCTCCTATGTTCCTAGAGTTGACTATAGGGGAAAGGGTATGACTAGGAAGGCTAGAGATGAGTGAAGGGTTGATCTGAGAGGCTTACCTAAGGTTCAGTATGATCACCGCTTCTAGACAACTTTTCACCTGGACTTCTACTCTAGTGTGATTCTCACCAGGAACCCAGTTATTGCCAGGTCACAGTGGATTGACTAGCAGTATGTTACAGAGTTGCAGAAGGCCTCAGTTGATCATGCCATTGCTATTTGCCAGCGCACTGGGGTTTATGAGATTATGGAGTTCCATCATGATTGGAACATAGAGGTAGTAGCTCAATTCTATGCTACTCTGTTCGTTGAGGAGGATGAGAGGTGGATGCACTAGATGCTTGAGGGCCAGTGGTATAGTGTTGACTATGATGTATTTGCCGCCTAGCTTGGCTTCTTAGAGGATGATCTCTAGAGGGATAGGATCCACACCGAGCAGGTGTTACCTCCTGAGTAGCTTGCCTACATGTATCCTCCAGGTGGTGAGAGAGGAGCTGTGGGGAAGGTTCTAGGTCTTCACCCCACTTACAGATACCTAGACAGGATGTTCAGGAAGACTATTGACTGCAAGGGTGGAGATAAGGGCAACATTGCAGATTACTCCAGGAACCTACTCCATAGGATGGCACCTGATGCTTGGCCCTTCAGCGTGTTTGACTTTATTTGGTCTGAAATTAGGAGCGTGGGAGAGAGGCCCCTCAAGGGCTGTGGTTTTGCTCCTTATACCATGTATATGATTGAGCAGGTGATAGGGCACACATTCGAGTATGACAAGATTCATAAGGCCCTAAAGATTATTATAGATCTGCCTAAGATAGGGTTACCTCTAGTAGGACTAGGAGGAGGAGCAGCAGCACTAGAGGTAGATGCACCTAAGAGTGGTGCACCAGCAGGAGCTTCACCTTCACCACGTGCTCCTTCACGTTCTTCTTCATGTCATGGCAGTCCTTCCTCACCTATCCGTAGGCTCTTTAGCTCCATATTTGGGATGTGCCGAGACATCCAGACCAGGCAGCAGAAGGAGAGGGAGGCTAGGAGGAAGGACACTCAAACCTTGAAGCAAATTGCTTCTAGGCTTGAGCTTGATCCTCCTAGGTCTCCACTATCAAATGAGGTAGCTAGTGAGCCTGAGACAGAGGAGCAGCAGCAGGCCAGATATGATAGAGAGTATGTTGAGTTCATTCAGCGACAGCAGCAGCAGGCACCTGAGCACCCTGACACTCTACCACTTTAGGCTCGTATGCCTACTCACTCTCAGCCACATCCTAGTACTACAGACGACCTTGCTTCAGATTGGTGGAGTAACCTAACAGGTGGTGGCAGCTACTATGGGTCTGGTGGCTATGACCCGTTTAGTGCGGGTGGTTCTCGTCTAGCCGGTGTTGCACGCTCAGATGACAAGGATGCTGGTAGGGATGATGATGATGATGATGAGTGATCTTAGCTTTCAGTGACAGCTTGTAGCCCCTTTGTCCTTAGTATGTCATTGTTAGACCTTTGTGGTGATAGATGACAAAGGGGGAGAGACTGATTAAAGCTTCAGGATAGTTTCATTTGCTTATCTTTGTACCTGAAGATATGTACTGCAGGCTATACTTTCTTGTTTTTGAGCTTCATTGATGTATCTTGGATCTGAGATAGATTGTATCATGTGAGTGATGAGACTTACTTATGCATTATCTATGTATCTCTTGAGACATGATCTTTATTTATATATCAGTGGTTTCTGGACTTGAGAAAATATGTAATGAGTGCTATGTGTGAATTACATGTGTTATATTTATTTTTATAAGGACCATGCATGCTAGAATGAAAATATTTGATGTGATGCCTTTATATTTATTCTTGTGTGATATATCTTGTCATATGCATCACAATTTCACTTTGTCACACACACATGCACCCCACAGATGCAATGATTTAGGGCCTATATGTTTTAGTATGTGCAATTGACATTTAAGGTCATTTTTGTGAATTCTAATAATAAGCACATATTAAGGGGGAGCCTCTCATAAATCATTGAACCCAAAAGTTTAAATGTTTATATCATTTTGTAAGCTTTAATCAAATTGTCATCAATCACCAAAAAGGGGGAGATTGAAAGTGCATCTAGCCCTTTAGTGGGTTTTGGATGATTGAATGACAACATAATTAAAGGACTAACCCATTTGCTAAGTGTGGACAGGTAATAGGTTATCTCACAGGTACTTAATGAAAGACAAAATGATGTGTTGTTGTATAAACAATCTAGTTCAAGCACAAGACAACAATGCAAATGGAATTCATGCAAAGGCTTAATTATTGTGGGATTTCCATGTTCTATGTGAAAGCAAGCTTATAAGAATTAATTAATGAGGCATGAGGGATTGCATATGGATTGGTCTCATATTTGAAGCTTGCTAAATTAAAATGAAAAAGATAACAATACATGAATGGATGATTCAACACAAGATGTGACTTGATGGCTTGAGATGGTGAAGATAGCAAGGAAAGGCTTCGAGGTACTAAGCAAGGGTGAAGGGCAAGCGATGGCTTGGCGGCCGAAGAACCTAGCTAGGGTGAAGAAGGAAGTACTTGCATTTAGTTGAGGTACTAATCAAGCTATGATGTTCATGTTTATGTGGAGGATCAAATCACTATTGGAGTGTTTGATGGAAGTGACTTGATACATTTGGGATTATTCAAATTTGATGAATGGAATCAAGTCACATGCTCAAGATGGCTATGCTCAAGTGAAAAGATCAACATCAACATGTTAGCACCCTTACTTGATGAAGATTGGAAGGGATGGCATCAATTCAAAAAAAGATCAACTCAAGTGGTATAAATTCATGTTTCCTTTGAATCTTGAGTTTAATAGGTATGACATACTATTAAGAGAGATGCATCATGTTGATAGATAATGTTTCATAAGTGCTCAAGCCAACCCATGTGAGTTTTGAGTATTTGAGCGACAAAAGAGCTAACTGATTTCTTGCTGGTGTGGCAATACCGGACGTGTCCAGTATTCATACCAGACGTGTCCGGTATTTGCCCAGTAGTGCTAAAAACTATTGTTCTCGGGTTGGTTCATCGAGAGTTCCAACGTAAGTCGGGAGTTCCGACAGTCGGGAGTCCCGGCAAGGGTCAGGAGTTCTGATGTCTCGCACTTTAACTGACTAGAGGGTTCGCTGTCCTGGCCATACCGGACATGTTCGGTATGCATGGCCAGAGGCCAACAGCTAGTTTTCAAATTCGCTGAGGGTCGGGAGTTCCGACGTGAGTCGGGAGTTCCGACGTTCGAGAGTTCCGGCATGTGTCGGGAGTTCTAACACCTCACTAACTTTAACTTAGTTACATGTTTATTTCAAATTGCTGAGGGTCAGGAGTCCCAGCATTCATCGGGAGTTCCAACGCCTCACAACTTCACTGTAACTTAGTTACCGTTGGCGCAGTGTAAGTCATACCGGACATACCGGACGTGTCCGGTATTGCAACGGCTATAAAACGACTAGTTTTCCAAGGGGCTATAAATACCCCCAAGCCTCCACCTTTGGAGGCTGCTGATTCTACTAGTTGCTACACATGTTTTTGAGCCTTGCCAACTCTCCTAAACCCTCTCTTAGTGAGTGTGTGATACAAATTGCAAAATCAATTTGTGGGTTAAGAGAGAATTTGAAACAGAGAGCAAGCCACCACTTGAGCACTTGTGCATATTGTCAATCTCGTGATTCGCATTTGTTACTCTTGGACTCTTTGGTCCTAGATGAATAGGTGTCGCCGGAGAGCACCCAAGAGATTGTGGTGTGCCACGAAAAGTTTGTAATGGTCGATTCCGCCGCCTTGGAATCATCTAGTGGAAGGAGGAAAAGGAGTTGGAAAAGACTCCAGCTAGAGTGACCTTCGTGGTACCCTCTAGGGCTGACCTTCACTGGGTCGCCCATAGCCCCCTCAACGGAGAGTAGGACTCGAACGAGTCCAAACTTCGGTAAAACAAATATCGTGTCTCAATTCACATTTCATTTGATATTTGTATTGCTCTAGCTCTTGTGCAGGTTCTCTGTGTATATTGATATCTCTAGTAGGTACCTGCAGTTTGGTTTGAAGATAGAAATCGAAAGGAGCAAGTTTGGGGCTGTTCTACAGAAACCGTGCATACCGGACACGTCTGGTATTAGAGCTCTGTGCTGAAAATATTTATTTTCAGTTCTAACTTTGTGTTGCAGGGTTATAGCTTCTAGATACATTATTTATACCTTGTATACTTTGTGGCTAACTTGTGAGGGGTGGTACTACTCTTTATTTGGAGTTTCCATTTTAGAAATTCCCTTTTCTAATCGTTTCCGCATTTAAAGGTGTTAATTTTCAGAAATGCCTATTCACCCCCCTCTAGGCGGCATCCTAGGTCCTTTCAACCATGACAAGCCTAATGAGAAGGGTGGATGCACACTTTGCTACTCTTGATCTCACTAATGAGGGCTCTCTTTGGGATTCTTAAATCTCAATCACCTCACTAGGACCTTACTCTTCTAGGCACTCTCAAAGGTGTTTCTTAGCTATTGGAATGAGCAAAAGTACCCCCACACACGAATGGAGGTGGTATTTATAACACTAGCTAAAAAATGAACCGTTATGTGCCTCTACGGGGTGATCAGACGCTCCGATCATGTTCACCGGACGCGCTGGTCAGTTCACCCCGAACTCCACTGTTTACAGAGTGACCGGACGCTGGCCAACGTCCGGTCAGCACTGACCAGACACGTCCGGTCATGATTTTCCCTCTCTGGAACCTTACTGGAGTCGACCGAACGCTGGCCCTCAGCGTCCAGCGTCCGGTTGCACCAGACAAATATCTCGGTCAAATGAACTGACCAGACCCTGAGCCAGCGTCTGGTCAAACTGGAGCCAGCGTCCGTTCAGTATTTGACCCTCCATTCACTTCCAACTCTCGATCATACATAAATAAAGTTTGCTCCATTAGATCTAAGGGCTATTTTGGAGCTACCTAGTGCTAGGATTAGCAAGTGTGCACCACACCTAACTCACTAGACTCACCTAGGTCAAGCTACCCATCCATACCCCCCTTAATAGTACGGCCAAAGGAAAAACAAAGTCCTAAACTACTCTAAGTGTCTCTTCAACTCTAAACAACACTTAGAACTAGTCCATCCTTAACCTTGTCGTTCATCCTTTGAAAACCGAAATGATTTCCATCATAGGGGCATGACCACCATGATAGCCCAATTGATCTCCATTACCATGACCTAACTTAATTGTTTCTGCAAAACACACGTTAGTTATAGTAATCACGTATTGTCATTAATTACCGAAACCCAACTAGGGGCCTAGATGCTTTCAATCTCCCCCTTTTTGGTGATTGATGACAATACCACCTCGAGTATGTGTAAGAGTTGAGGTTTTTGACATGCTTGGTTTATATAAGCTTTTGGCAATAAGAACAAAAGTGTTAGGCAAGCTTAAATGACCCAAGTCAATATGATGTACTCAAGAGATATAAAATAAGCATGAGTACAAGTAATAATGCTCATTTGCATCAGAGTGAAACGTGGAAGCAAAGCAAATGAGCATAGCACAAGTGATATGACATATAAATAATTCAAAGTAGAGAGCACACATGTCATATATCACGATTATGTAGATATCACTATCACATGGATATAGTTTGATGCATAAAAGTAAACACACAAATGCATAATAGTGTATCACACATAAAACTCCAAATGTAATAGATAGTCTAAATATACTAAGCTCCCCTAAGTCGCTCCCCCTAAGTCTAGCATACTCGAACCCTCTCCTCCTTTGGCGTCAAACACCAAAACCTAAGGGCCAGTCGGTAGGGCTACAGCAGATGAGTCGGGCGCTGAGGTACGAGGAGCAAGCTAGAACTGAGTGCCATCATCATCTGAACTCAAGCTCTGAGCTGTCTAACCCTCTATAGCTAGAAGCGACGCTGAAGCGGTCTGGGTCGGATCAATAATAGGAGGTGCTGTAGACTGTGTAGGTATGACTGGAGCAGCTGGCTCTGATGATGCCACTAACGAAGAGAGCATCTCTGTAGTCCCGGTAATAGGTGCAACGATAGAAGGACCTAGGACATGCAAATATGGAGGAGTAGGCTGCCCTGTCAACCACTGAATGATGCACCAAGGCTTCTGGACACTATAGTTCTGGCACTAGCAGCGAAGAAGTCTGAGCCGGTGTAAAGCCCATCTAGAGAGGTGTGAACTGTGGGGTGATCATGGGCGAAGCAAACCACTAGGACACCTGCTCTGTAGGTGAAGCAAACTATGCTGGTGGCTGTCCCTGACTCTAAAGCCCACTAGGTTGTAATGCTGAAGTCATAGAAGTGGTGGCATGCTGACCAAGCTAGGGTGAAGGCTGTGGCAGTGGAACCCCAATAGCTGTCACTACATGCTGCATAAATCCAAGGAGCTACTGCTGCATGAGGAGCTGCTACTGATGCATGGCCTGCTGCTACTGCTGTACGGCCTACTGCTACCGCTAAAACTCATCCTATCGAGCCTGGAACTGTGCAAATGTGGTGGCGGTCTCCTGAGCCTGGCAAGCCTGATCCTGCCTCATCCACTCAAGTATGGCAAGTAGAGCGGGGTCAGTCTATGGTGTGGATGGAGCTGAACTGGAGCTACCGGCCTCATGATCATGTCATCGAGGAGGCATCTAAGGTATCTCGCAGTAGTCCTCATCTAAGCTATCACTGGGGTCGCTCTCGACCATCCCCCCTACTGAGCATCCAACTGCTCCTCCTCTATAGCTATTATGCCCCTAATAGTATCATCTTGCTAGGCTGCAGTCTCTAGCACCTTTGGACAACGTCGCGGCTGGCTAGGTGCAGTCGGTGTATTGTGGTGGATCATCTGAGTTAGGTTATATGTAGGGAACTCTATTGTAGCACCACTGTACTCAGCTAGCATCTTAGGCGACCTCACTATAACTGCCCTATGAATAAGAAACGTGATCCAGTGGGCATAGGGCAACTGTCAATGACCTCTGAACCCCTCAGCAATAGTGTCGTCCATCTCTGATAGAAGGAGATCCCAAATATCAAATACTGTCTGCTGCATCAGACAGTTTAGAAGCCATAACTGGATGCGAGTCAAGCCCTCACGATACCCCATCCTCGAAAGCAGTGTCCTCCTCATAATGGCATCAAGCACTCTAGCAGTGGGAGTAAGATCATTGGGTGTCCTGCTCGACCCCTCGCTGAATGGCTCTATGAAGCAGCAGCAGACTAGATCTGTAGGGGGCACCATCCCGCCATGAGGATGTTTGGGGGGCGCTATCTGTCCATAGCAAACCTCATGTAGCCAGACGGGCTGCTCCTAAAGCCTGAGTATCTCTCTGACCCTAGTGCTCATCAGCCTATAATCTCTGCCACTGAATGCAAAGTGTATGAATCTATGCTGTGGGTCAATCCAGAGAGAGGCATAGAACTGACAGACCCAAGATGAAACATACAATCGTGTCCGTCCAAGTAAGTCTATCAACCCTAGCAGGTAAGTAAGGTAGGGGTGAATGTGCTCTCTAGCTGCTGTAATAATAGACTCTATGTTGCACACCCTCTGAGATATAAAAACAGCTCCACTATTAAGATATGCATTGTAGAAATCCTCCTACAGTGGTGTGTAGAAGCCCTCTGATGCACGCTCATCTCGCCTCGGCAAAAACCACTACTCAAACTCCACAAATCTGAGCTGCTACACCTGCTTGGCCGTGGCAGCCCTCAGATCTAGATGAGTCACTAGAGGCGGACCCTGTGGTCTGGGCGGTGGACGAGAACCCCTCCATTGTGTATCTACCCTTGGTGTGACTAGAGCACGGGTACAACCAGAGCGGCGAAGCTATGGCTGAGGTGCCTACTCTGTCTCCTGTGCCTACTATCCCTCCTGAGTCTGCTCTACTGCCTGTGACTCCTACTGCTATGACTCTCCCTGAGGCTAACCCTCATCAATGGCAACACGCCGTCCTCCAATCATGAGAGTCCCAAGTGGACCACCATGAAGGTGCTCAACCAGCTCAAGTGTAGCCCTCGCTTCTGGTGAAAGCTGATGTACGATTCGGACTCTACTATGAGCACCTCCTCTATCAGCACGCTCTATAGCCTCTGCAACTGTGGCTGCTCTAGCTGTATCTGCATTTAGATACTTGCGCTTCTTTATTGCCAGCTTCTTTGTTGCCTTGCCTTTTGGATCTGTAGGCAAGCGAGGCGGATGCCTTGGATCCTCATCACCAGGACCACCTCCAACATTCTTGACATGAACCATCAGTTGGATCTGAAAAGAACAACTACCGCTAATAAGAAACAACTGCCAACTGTCACTTTCGAGGCTTGGCCTCAATTCGTACTCACGAGCTTGGCCCCAAGTTGACTGACAACTACTAATAGGACCTCAAAGGCACCGACTCACTGCATGTTAGAGTAGATTGGATTTATAAGTAATAACAATAAATCTAGAGATGCAAAACCCTAAGAAAGCAAGCAATAGGTATGAAATTGAATTAGGGGCAAGTTACCTGATGAACCGGTGACCCGAGAAGAGAAGAGATGCAACACGTGGGGAACCACTAGAAGACCTAGGGTTAGGGTTGTCTGATTGGCAAGGATCGGCGGTAGAAACTTTGGCAAAGCTCTGGCGTGGCACTGGTGCGGGCAAGGGAGGTGCTGGTGAGGCTAGGGCACGACAGTGCTGGCACTAGGGCATAGGGGCAGTGATGCTGACGTGGAGAGGCACGGTGGAGCTCAGGAGCGGTGGTGCGGTGGTGCATGTAGGGCAAGCGTGAGAGTGTGGCGACGTGGGCGAGCTCGCGACGATAGCACACAGAGGTAGCGGTGGCGGTGCATGGAGGTGCAGCGCGGTGGCATCGGCCATGCGGGGGTGGTGGCGCAAGCGGTGCAGGCGGTGCACGGAGGTAGCGGCGGCGGTGAGATGCGGTGGCTTAGGAAGATAGTGTGGTGAGGATAGAGATTAGGTCAACACATGCTTGGATTATATGGGGGTCAACACAAGCTTATTTTTTAGTAAAGTTGCTAAAATCAAGAACATTGAGCTCATTCCGTAATCTACAAAATGTTGCCTCATCTAGCGGTTTAGTGAAGGTATCCTCCAATTGATCCTCGGTCCTTACATCTTCTAATAATATATCATTTTTAGCAACATGATCTCTAAAAAAGTGATGACGGATATCTATGTGCTTGGTGTGAGAGTATTGAACCGGATTATTTGCAAGTTTTACCGTACTTTTATTGTCGCACAAAAGAGGTACTTTATCTAGAACTACACCATAGTCTAGCAAAGTTTGTTTCATGTAAAGTAATTGTGCACAACAAGCACCCACGGTAATGTATTCCGCTTCGGCGGTGGACAAGGCCGCACTATTTTGCTTCTTGGAGGACCAAGACACAAGTGATCTACCAAGCAAATGGCACCCTCTGGATGTGCTTTTTTTTATCAACTTTGCAACCGACATAATTCGAATCGGAATAGCCAACTAACTCAAATATAGCTCCTTTGGGATACCAAAGGTCAATGCTTGGTGTGTGCTTAAGATACCTAAGGATTCTTTTTACGGTAATTAAATGAGTTTCCTTAGGATTAGCTTGAAATCTAGCACACATACACACACTAAACATGATGTCGGGCCTAGATGCGGTTAAATATAGCAAGCTACCAATCATAGAGCGGTAGAGAGTTTGATCAACCGTGTTACCTCCCTCATCTAGGTCAAGATATCTATTAGTTGGCATTGGTGTCTTGATTGGCTTACATTCATCCATCTTAAATCTTTTGAGAAGATCATTTGTATATTTCTCTTGAGAGATGAAAATCCCTTCTCTCATTTGTTTGATTTGAAAACCAAGAAAGAATGTAAGCTCTCCAATCATTGATATCTCGAACTCCTTTGACCTTAATTCACCAAACTCTTTGCAAGAATCTTCATTTGATGATCCAAAGATGATATCATCAACATACACTTAACAAATGAAGATGTGCCCATCAAGTTTCCTGGTGAATAGTGTGGTGTCGACCTTCCCGATGGTGAAGCCCTTCTCAATGAGAAAGTCCCGAAGGCGCTCATACCAAGCTCTTGGGGCTTGCTTAAGCCTATATAATGCCTTGGACAACCTATAAACATGATTAGGATATCTAGGGTCTTCAAACCTAGGAGGTTGATCAACATAGACTAGTTCATTAATAAAGCCATTTAAAAATGCACTTTTCACATCCATTTGGTATAGTTTCATTTCATGATGTGATGCATATGCAAGGAGGATACGAATGGCTTCTAGTCTTGCAACCGGTGCAAAGGTCTCTCTAAAATCCAATCCTTCAACTTTAGAGAACCCCTTTGCAACTAGTCTTGCCTTGTTCCTCACAACTACACCTTGATCATCTTGCTTGTTGCGAAACACCCACTTTGTTCCAATGACTCTTGCTCCTTTTGGTCGCTCTTCAAGAGTCCAAACTTTATTGCATGTGAAATTGTTCAACTCTTCATGCATGGCATTTATCCAATCTAGATCTTGAAGAGCTTCTTCTACCTTGGTAGGCTCATAATAAGAGACAAAAGAGTGATGAGCAATAAATGAAGCAAGTTTTTGTGAGCGAGTCATTCCCCCCTTTGATGGACTCCCTATGATGAGATCTTTTGGATGATCTTGTAGTAGAGGTGTATTTCTTCTATTGACCACTTGAGGAGGAGGTTGTGGAGCATTAGCATCTTGTGCTTGTACCACCATTTGATCATGGGAGACATGAGTATCTTTATTTTGTACTCTCCTATCTTTATCATCATCTTATAATACACTTGATGAAGAAGATGGATCAATCACTTGTACATCATCTTCATCATCTTTAGGCTTGATGTCTCCAACCGAAATGTTCTTTATAGCCTCCCTCAATGGTTCATCACCTACATCATCAAGATTCTCATGTGCTCCTTGGGAGCCGTTAGATTCATCAAATTCCACATCATATGTTTCTTCAACCAAGCCGGTGGCATGATTAAATACTCTATATGCTTTGGACTTTGATGAGTAACCAACTAGAAAACCAATATCACAACATCTTTGAAACTTCCCTAGGTGTTACCGCTCCTTGTAGATGTAGCATTTGCAACTAAACACCCTAAAGAAGGAGACGTCTGGCTTCTTCCCATTGAGCAACTCATAAGGTGTCTTACCAAGGAACTTTTGAAGGAATAGGCAGTTGGATGCATAGCATGCGGTGTTGATAGCTTCCGCCCATAGAGCTTTGGGGGTGTTGTACTCATCAAGCATTGTTCTTACAAGAGTGATCAATGTCTGGTTCTTCCTCTCAACTACACCACTTTGTTGAGGAGTATATGTTGCGGAGACCTCATGTTTGATTCTAACTTCATCACAACAGTCCTCTATGTTTGTGTTGTCAAATTCCTTCCCATTGTCACTTCTTATCTTCTTGAGCTTCACTTCAAATTTATTTTGTGCTCTCTTGGCAAACTTCTTGAAGCATGATTCAACTTTGGATTTGTCATGAAGGAAGAATACCCATGTATATCTTGAATAGTCATCAACAATCACAAGACAATAAAGATTTCCTCCCAAACTCTTGTATGTTGTTGGCCCAAATAAGTCCATGTGAAGGAGTTCTAGCACTCTTGTGGTTGACATAAAAGCTTTGGTTGGATGAGTATTTGCAACTTGCTTGCCGGCTTGACATGCACTACAAAGCTTGTCCTTCTCAAACTTCACATCCTTCAACCCTCTTACCAAATCATTCTTCATTAGCTTCTTGAGTGAGCTCATCCCAACATGAGCAAGTCTTCTATGCCATAGCCACCCAAGTGTTGTTTTGGTGAATAGGCAAGTCTTTAAATTTGCATCTTCGGAGGTGAAGTCCACTAGATATAGGTTGTTGTATCTAAATCCTTTGAATATCACTTGGTCATCATCCTTCTTAGATACAACAACACGTAGGTCCATCCTTAACCTTGTCGTCCATCCTTTGAAAACCGAAATGATTTCTATCGTAGGGGCATGACAACCATGATTGCCCAATTGATCTCCATTACCGTGACCTAACTCAATTGTTTCTATAAAACACACGTTAGTCACAGTAATCACATATTGTCATTAATCACCGAAACCCAACTAGGGGCCTAGATGCTTTCATGTATGTTGAGCAAGCTCCCAGTTTTGAAGATGAAAAGAAACCCAACCATGTTTACAAGTTGAGAAAGGCATTGTATGGATTGAAACAAGCACCAGGAGCATGGTATGAGAGATTGAGGGATTTCCTACTCTCTAAGGGATTCAAAATGGTAAAGGTTGACACCACTCTCTTCACCAAGAAGCTTGGAAATGACTTGTTTGTAATGCAAATCTATGTTGATGATATCATATTTGGGTCAACAAATCAAGATTTTTGTGAAAAGTTTGGCAAGATAATGGCAAATAAGTTTGATATGTCCATGAATGGAGAGCTTAGTTACTTCCTTGGTCTTCAAATCAAGCAAATGAAGAACAACACATTTATGAGTCAAGGCAAGTACATCAAGGACATGCTCAAGAAGTTTGGAATGGATGATGCTAAAGCTATTAGTACACCAATGGGAATAAGTGGAAGCTTGGATAGTGATGCTAATGGTAACATGGTGGATCAAATGATGTATCGGTTTATGATTGGAAGCCTACTCTATGTGACCGCATCAAGCCCAGATGTGATGTTTAGTGTATGTATGTGTGCTAGATTTCAAGCCTCACCAAGAGAAAGTCATTTGAAGGCAACAAAGAGAATATTGAGGTACTTGAAGCATACACAAAATATTGGATTGTGGTATCCCAAAGGAGCAAGATTTGAGTTGATTGGATATTCAGACTCTGATTATGCGGGATGCAAAGTTGAGAGAAAGAGCACATCGGGCACATGTCAACTATTGAGAAGATCACTTGTGTCTTGGTCATCAAAGAAACAAAATAGTGTAGCACTTTCAACCGCCGAAGCGGAGTACATTTTGGCCGATAGTTGTTGTGCTCAATTACTTTAGATGAAGGCTACTTTGAGTGATTTTGGAATCAAATTCAAGCAAGTGCCATTGCTATGTGACAATGAAAGTGCCGTAAAGCTCACCAACAACCCAGTTCAACATTCAAGAACAAAGCATATTGATGTCCGCCATCATTTCATAAGAGATCATCAACAAAAAGGGGACATTTGTATTGAGAGTGTAGGCACCGAAGATCAACTTGCCGATATCTTCACCAAGCCACTTGATGAGAAGAGGTTTTGCAAGCTAAGGAATGAATTGAACATACTTGATTTCTCAAATATGTGTTGATGCACCCCCCCCCCATTATATGACATGCCTCTCCTTCGAGCAAAGCAAGGTAAAGTTGATTGACATGTCATCCATCCATTGCTAAGGACTTGTTTAGTGCATCTAGTCATTCCTATCATGTCCTAGGCTCATTCATTAAAATCAAATGAATTTGATGCTTGTATGTTTCCACTATTGCTTGTATGTTTGAAATGATCTAGTGGTAACATATGACATGTTTGTGGGCTTGTAAACCTAGTATTTGATCTAGAAAATAAGCTATAAGTGTTTAACTCAATATGGTACAAGATAACCCTTATTTAGAGGTGTGAAGAAGCTTGTCCTTGGATCAAACCGAGTTAAATATCTTTTGCAAGTGATCTAGATTGAACCAAATTGGGAAAATGATCCTCATTTCACATGGTTTCACCTCAACCTATCTATAATTTGAGCTCACCTTTTGTGCTAATTATTGACAAAGGGGAGAGAAATTCACAAAGATAGTAAGATAGGAGGAGCAAACAAATGAAAACAAATGAAATGACATTGTAAGGGGATAAATAAAAAAATGCACACAAGTAGGGAGAGCAAGCTCATAAACTTATATGTTGTATTTGAATGTGTATTTCATATATTTGCTTGCTTGGCACAAGTTTTAAATTTCAATATCCATACTTGTGTGGTGTATGCTAGTTATAGGCTTGAATGATGAAATGAGAAACTAGCATGTATAGGCTAAAGTAACTAGACTTATGTTCATTTTATGGAAACTAGACCCTTGCTTGTAATGGTGATCTCATGGGGTATTCTAGTTTTTGTGTATGTATAGTTACTAATGGTGCTAAGGATGGTATATTGGTGCACTCCGATTGGTATCACGCTTCAAAGGTCCATCTCTTATACCTTAGCATCATACTTTAGAAATTGTCTCCTATATTTCCTATCTAAGCATATGTGCAAGCTACAATCCAAATTCTTAGCACATATATAAGGGGAGCAATTGCTACCATTTGGAGTTCATGAAACTTGTCCATATTCTTTTATACATGGTAAATATGCTTGGGCAAGCAACGTGGATTTAATTAAATCTCAATTCATATCTTTGTGTAAGGGTTGTCATCAATTACCAAAAAGGGGGAGATTGAAAGCTCTAGTTTGGTTTTGGTTAATTGATGAAACCCTAAGTGCTAACCTAGTTTATCAAAGTGATTATAATATATGTAGCACTACTCCAAGTGATGAAGCAATGGCAAAGATCATGACGATGGTGATGGCATGGTGATGATCAAATGCTTGAACTTGAAAAGAAGAAAGAGAAAAACAAAAGGCTCAAGGCAAAGGTATAAATAGTAGGAGCCATTTTGTTTCGGTGATCAAGACACTTAGCGAGTGTGATCACATTTAGGTTAGACTAGAAAACATCGCGCGACTTTGCCACGCAAGCCACGCGGGCCAGTAGGTGCCAGCGTTATGGAGCTGCTAGTAGTTGCGTAGAAGTCAAATTTAGTGTAAGTATTTTTATTTTGAGATTTACTTAATTTGAAGTCAAAACATGAATATTATTAGGAGAAAATCGACTTTCATCGATGGAGCTTCTGCGCGGTCCAGGGTGACGATTGGTGAGGAAGGGAAGAAACCCGGCGGCGCATAAAATGAGTCATGGGCTGAGTAGGCGGAGATTGCTCCGACTCAGCGCTCGCATATGCTTCCTTGTCCATCCAAAAGCTCTTGAATTCTCTCGCAGCACAGCGAGGTCGGGCTGGCCGCACGCTAGAGCCCACCGGCGAGTTGACATAGCAGGGCACGGTTTTTCTTTGGATCTCTGATTGCGGTAGGATAATCTCTCAATCGTTTTATTTTATGCGTGTTATGGGTAAGCTACCATAAAAATCTCATAGCAATTTGAATAAAGAAACTAACTCTATTAATTATTTATAGAAAACTCTAGAGAAATCTAGATCCACATTAATAACAAAAAATTACACTAAAACATGTGATGTTATGTGTTTACAGTGCAGTGCTAGTTGTGTAGAGTTCAACAAACTTGGTTTGGCATTTTTTAAATTTTTATTTGTTTTATTATGTTCTTTACAAAATTTCAACCATTTTAGATAAATAATAAATTCGTAGGAAAATAGAAAAATGTCGTTTATGGTTCAACTGCTCATGCTTAATATAGAGCAGCTGTAGATATCATGGGAAATGGCCACTTATCGTACTACATAATAAACGAATTTCCAAGCTTATGAAAAATGCATCTAATAGACATTTGATTGAGACTTGGAGAACAAATGGGGCTTTGTATACTTCACCAAGTGGGTCAAATGATGACTGGTAATGCTCAGTTTGTAGCCTTCAGTATATCTAAAGAACAAGTCGCTACTCTCATCTTGCTTGGAGGCCGAACTGCTTTGAGCCACCGATCCTGTTATGGGCCGGCTTGGCCACCTGGGCCCAACTGCTAGAATGGTTTGTTCTTCAGGCTCTAGTGCTAGCGCTTCATTGGCAGCAAGCACATTAGTCCCACCTCGCTCAGTCGAAGCTACGCGCACTCTATAAAACCAAGGCAAACACAAGCATGCACTACTCAGCTGATGAAGCCTGCAGTTTGTCGGGTACGGGCAACCCACGGTTACCTAGTTCGACGCTATACAGGCATGAGCGGGAGGCAGGCCGGCCCATTAAAGAGGCCTAGATTGATGGTTGCTTTCGGTAAAGTTTGAGGGTTTTTTTGAAAAAAAATATGAGACGAGGCCTGGACTGCGGGTTGATTTGACTAAAGTTCAAGTTTTTTTTATAAAAAGATTGAACGGTCGGGAAAAGCACGTGATGTAGCACGCTGGCTGACCAGCTTTTGGAGACAGGATTCATATGGTAAGATAGTCGTACTATTAAGAGTGGAGAAACTTGTATTGAAACATGGTTATCAAAGTGCCACTAGATACTCTAACTCATTTCATATGCATTTAGGATCTAGTGGAGTGCTAACACTCTTGAAAATACTTGTGAAAATATGCTAACACATATGCACAAGGTGATACACTTGGTGGTTGGCACATTTGAGCAAGGGTTAGAAACTTCACCAATGGAGTGTCCGCCTGTAGAGTGCGGATAGTCCGACGGTGCCACCGGCGCCCTATACAAAAAAGACAATGGTTCACAGAGTGACCGGACGCTGGTGGTGCAATGACTGGACGCTGGGTTCAGAGTCTGGTCAGTGACAGCAGTAAGCACACGGTCTCGGTCTTATGACCGGACGCTGGCGTGTAAACTGACCGGACGCTCATGGTTTGAGTCTGGTTAGTGCTGACGTACGCTGACGTGAGGTGCACAGAGGAAACGTTGAGTGACCGGACGTCGGGTGAGTCCGGTCGAGCATGACTGGACGCGTCCGGTCGTGAAATTTCGCGTTTGGAACCTTACTAGAAACAACCGGACGCTGGGGTCCTGCATACGGTCACTTTCTAACTAACGCGTCCGGACATCACTTGACCGTTGAGATCGGACGATTGGCGTTTGAAGCCGATGACACGTGGTAAGCATCGGGCGACCAGACGCTGGGGTCCTGCGTCCGGTCGATTGGACCGGAGTGTCCGGTCACCCCGTGTTATGCCTAGTGAAGAGGTACAACGGCTCTATTTCGTGGGAGCTTCTATTTAAGCCCTATGGCTGGCTCAAGCTCACTCTCTTGGATATTTGCATTGACATAGCAACCTTGTGAGCTTAGCCAAAGCACTCCCACTCATCTCCATCATTGTTTCATCATTATTGTGAGATTGGGAGAGAATTCAAGTGCATTGCTTGAGTGATTGCATCTAGAGGCACTCGGTGTTCGTGTTTTGCTGTGGGATTCACTTGTTGCTCTTGGTGGTTGCCACCACCTAGACGGCTTGGTGCAGCGGAGGAGGATTGGCACGAGTCGGTGATTGTTCGTGGCCATCTCCGGTGATTGTGAGGGGATTTGTACCTTCCCCGGTAGAGCGCCAAAAGGTAACTCTAGTGGATTGCTCGTGTCATTGAGTTACCTCACTTGTGGGTAGGTTCTTGTGGTATCCAAATTTTGTGGACGAGATTTGTGTAACACCTTTTAGCCGCCGAACCATCAAGTGTTGATCGACACAACGGGGACGTAGCGTGTTGGCAAGCACGTGAACCTCGGGAAAAAAATGGTTGTCTCTTGCCATTTGGTATTCTCCCGGTGATTAATTTAATATTCACCTTGTGATTGGTTCACTCCTCTACACGGCGGTATAATCACCCTACTCACTTATTTATATTCTTGCAAACTAGTTGTGGCAAACTCTTTAGTGTAATTATAATTGAGAGCTTGTTTTGTTATTTTAAGTTCATCTAGTGGAGCTCTTTAGAGTAGCAAGATTGAGAGCTCTTAGTGAGTAGTAATATTGCAAGTTGTGTGTCTAGTAATCATTGCAACTAGAATTATTGGATAGGTGGCTTGCAACCCTTGTAAAGCTAGAGCAAGTTTGTATTTCGCTATTTGTCATACTAATCAAAGTGCTCTAGTTGATTTATAGATTTTTAAATAGGCTATTCACCCCCCTCTAGCCATATTAGGACCTTTCACAAAGAAGCCATACAACAAAAAATGCATAGAAATTCCCTGCATCCATAATTTTTTGTCGACCCGTGTTATAGCTAAAATGATTTAGTCGCATCAAGCAGGTATTCTAGTTTCATAAACATCCTCAGAAAATTGGCGGCGTGGGGTGATCGTGGAATTGATCACGATTGTTACGGGAATTGATTTTTGCCTTCTTGATTTGCTGGGAATTGATCACGATTATTACGGGAATTGATTTTTGCCTTTCTGATTTGCTGCGGCTGTTATGGGGATTGAGCTGATTGCATGGAGCGAGTACGCGTTGCCTTCCTAATCTAATCACATGGAGCGGTTTTGGTGTCGCACCTGTGGACGGAATAGTTATGAATGTTTTAGTTGTAGAGATATGATTTTCGATGTGGAAGAGTTTGTTTCTGAAACTATTTTTTTTCTGTTGTATCTTTTTTTCACAAACTCTTTTTTGTTGTATTTTTTTAAAAACGGGGATGTAGAAGAGTTTGATTTTTTTTGCTGTGTATATGTTTTTTTTGGAAATGTTTTTTTTGCCGTATTTGATTTTTTCGGTTTGGAAACAACGAGGTTGTTTTTTTTACTGTGTGTTTTTTTGCCATGGGGCGGGGCGACGTAGACGAAAGCTGTAGGGATTTTTTAGGTGTAGATAGATAGATAGAAGATAGCTACCAATGTGGACGTGGCGATCGCGTACACAATGATCGTCTCCCTTTTTAGGTGGTCCGATCCGGATTGCATGTGGACGTGCTAAGACTGATCTGGAATTTTTCTTTTGGCCAAGACCAATCCGGATTTTGCATGTGGGCATGCACGTGCACCGTATATCCTGGGGGGCGAGCGTCTAGAATTTTTCTTTTGGCAACACCGATCAACGTATTCTTGGGGGCAAGCGCGTACACGATGTACGTTGTGGATGAAACCCTATGAGATTTTTTAGGTGGTACTATTTGGCGACGTGGGGTGATCGTGGAATTAATCACGATTGTTACGAGAATTGATTTTTGTCTTCCTAATTTACTGTGGCTGTTATGAGGATTGAGCTGATCGCATAGAGCGAGTGCGTGTTGCCTTCCTGATCTGATCGCATGGAGCGGCTTTGGTGTAGCACATGTGGACAGAATAGTTATGAATGTTTTAGTTGTAGAGACTAGCAAAAGTGCCCGTGCGTCCGCACGAGAGATACTACTTAAGTAATCAATTGCATCTATGCCATAGCGCAAGCGAGCATCAAAGAAATCAACAAATATAATGGAGCATACTGCATACCAGTGAATTTACTTAGTGTATAAACACTTCATCATGCATTTTTTTTGTTAAAGTCGAGACCAATAGCACACAATTAATCAATGATGAAACATAATGCCCTTTGTTTTCTTTGATTTCTTTTTTCTCTTCTTTCTTTTTCTTTCTTTTTCTCTTCTTTCTCATCCTTATCTGCTAGCTCGGACTCGGTGTCATGTGACCTCATCCACTCGCACCCCAAGGCCTCCAACTTTGCCTGCCTAAAGTCTTGCCAAGGCGGCCATGGAGCCCTAATGGGCTGACGGTCACAGCACCTCAGCAGCCACGGAGCCCCGACGCGACCACGCCCCGGTAGCTCCACACGACGGCGTCTCGGTAGCCGATCCATGCGACGGAGCCCCAGCGGCCGCATGCCCCCAACGACTTGCAGCCTCGCCTACGTTGTTGTCTCCTCTTTCTCCTCGACCTTGCCCCGTGTCGTCACTATCGCACATCCTCGCCTCGGTCTCGCTCAGGTCGCCGAGGAACTGAGGTCCTATCGGTCAAGAATGTCATCCGAAACGTTTGGTCTAGAAAACAATGTACGTGAAAGACGATCGCTCTGTGAGACGTACATGGGAGATGTGCGGACTCCGGTGTGAGGTTTGTTTTGGCCGGTGCAGTTGGAACAGTGTTAGGCTGTCTCAACGGGAGACCCATTGCGGAACCCAAATCTAAAATGGGTCTCCAACACAATACCTATAGCCTCCAACAGAGTACCTATATGGAAAATTCATTTTGGGTGTCGGGAGAGGCATAACCTAGATCTGTGTATCCTCTCTCCTAAAGACCTATTTGCAGAAATTATTGTCTTTTGGGTCTTGTTGTTGGAGATGACCAAAAATAGGTATTGAATTCTTTACATGTAGCACTACCCAAAAGACGAATAAGTCTTATATTTTGGGTCGCGGTTGTTGGAGACGGTCTCAGTGAGGAAGGCAATAGAGACGATGTGCGCATGCAACGTGAGATTATGTGTGTGGATGCGTGACCAAATAGGAGAAGTGGTCTCCTTGTGATTGGCTGATCTGTTTAATTAAGTGGGCAGCTAATTAAGGTGCTCGTGCATGTGCACGCTGTGATGCATGCATGTTGGGTCGGCTGATGCATGTATGCGGGATGTATAGAGCCGACGTGTGGGGCAGCATGTCTCCTGTCCTAGCTGGACATAGCAGGAGCTGCTATGTTGAGATGGATCTGGAGGCGCGTGGTTTGGCTCAACTGGTTGAAAAGTGGATTACCAGACAGAAACCAGAGAGAGATCAGAGTTTTTAAAAACAAATTATGGCAGAAATTTTGTTTCTTTATTATTGTTAAGTATTGTAGCTGTACGACGCCGACGAGAGCACGCTCCGGTTCAAGGCGGATTCAGAGGCGATGCATGCTTCTCGATTGCTGCTTCGAGGACGAGTCCACGGCGTTCGCTTGCAGCTGTGATGGATCTGTGACGTCCCAAGGTAACGTGGAAATAGAAACCCAAGCGCGCGCCAAAGCCTTGCCAGCTTGTATTATACCAGTTTTGTCAGATTTGTTGGACCGGGGCATTTTACTGTATTATCTTGCTGTCTCCTCTTCTTGTCCAAGTGGCGGATCCTGGAAAAAAAAATGACCTATGACGAACTTTAGATTGCTAATTTTTTCGCAAAGCGATTGTATAGAATATATAATATAATAGCATGGAAAATAATGATATATATATCCGTAAACTATGTCACAATCTCATATGTTTTTAAACTCAAAAAGATGAAACCAAATTGTATATTCTAGTGATGGTGAATGAACATGCCGATTCAGTAAATCAATTGGTGAACTACAGACCAATCAAATTTGCAATAGGTTAAATCAATTTCACTTACCTTTTCTTTTGAGCTTTTTACTTGTATGGCTCTGAAAAAATACATGTTACATATATGTTTTTTTTTCTGAACTTAGCCCTTAAACGAAATTTCCTTTATTCTACGGTCTTCTGTTGAGTTTGTTAGGGAAATCTGTTAGTCTCACCACTGCTACATACGCAAAATGTCTAGATTACCCTTCTGCTCTTCCTTGCTTCTAACGAATCGGACCGAGCCTGCGGAAAACACCGAGCGGTAACGCCGCCGGCCAGGGGCTGCGGCCGGCCTCTCAGCCGCCGGATCCACGGCGGGCCAAGCCCCCTCCTATGGAGAACTGTCCAATCCTATGGCCTCGGATGAGCCACCGTGTTAGGCCCCTGGCCGCACGAGCCGCCAGTTGTACAGGCGGCCATGAAGCTCTACCGCGAACACGCCCGAGCTACGACTGCCCGCCAAACGCCTGAGCGGCTACCCACACGCCTGCCGGTGTTGACGCCCACAAGATGACCGTACCAGGCTCACCGTACGGCGCGAGACCACGGCTCGGCGTCTTCGTCCTTGCGCGCAGACGACCGCGGCCGGGGGCTCAACGAATCCGACCGTGGACGAGCTCATCAAGATTGACGGCGACGACCGTGGGCGAGCTCGTCGAGTGCTGCACGGGGCAAGATTCGCTGGAGCCGGGTGGGAGCGGGGATGTCCGGAGACCATGGGCGAGCTCGTTAGCGCGGAGCAGAAGCAGCGAGCCGGGGGCGGCCTCCGGCCAGAGACATGTTGGGAAACGCGGTATGCTACTCGCTAGCACACAAAGAATTAACCGCGTAAATAGGATCACTTGCAAGTAGATGATCATAGATTATACCTTCGCTTGTCGTGCGTCGCAGCGGAAGTCTTGATGAAGCGCGAGTAGTCGATCCGATCAACGTCGAGGAAGTAGTCGTATGATCTAACAAAGTGCGCAACCTAGCGAAACCTCAACGGCAGTCCACACATACGGGATGGGACGACGAACCGGAGCATGCTAGCACTCCACGACACGTACTCGAAGATCCTCACGGTCAACCTTTGATCGGGGAAAGACTGCAGGTGCGGCGGCGACGACAGGAACCTTGGTCGGTGGCTACACTAACAGGAGCCCTGACGCAGCAGGACGTGCGGCAGCAGGCCAAGCAGCATGCGGCAGTAGGAACCTTGCTGGCGGCTGGAGCCCTGCGGCAGCAAGACGTGCGGCAGCAGGCCAAGCGACGTGTGGCAGCAGTGACCTTACCGACGCTGGAGCCCTACGGCAGCAGGCCAAGCGGCGTGCGGCAGCAGTGACCTTGCCGATGGCTAGAGCCCTACGGCAGCAGGACGTGCGGCAGCAGTGATCATCTCCTAGTGTTAAGAGCTGATAAGCATCTATAGACTTGCTAATTGAGCCAGCGCTAATTGGGCCAGGCCCCTCTTGGGCATTACCAGTAGTCTCCCACTTGCACAAGAGTTAATTATGCAAGTATCCATGTGTTCCAATCCCTTAAGTGTGTGACCCCGTAGGTTCATGCAACCTACAGACATGACTCGGAAACCATTTCCGATCAATAGTTAGCATTGGCCTCTAGCAAGGCGTACTGACTCCCGAAGGTTCACGAAGATCATATCTTGCATAACCTATAACACTTGCCAACATTATATCCTTCTGCCACACGACAGCTAGCCAAGTGTAAGGCGAATGAAGTGATACCCTTATTCTTAGCCATTTCTCGCTCAGTGAAGAACTATTCTGATCGACTAACCTTTAGTCGAGGCATGGCCATGCGCTTTTAGTTCATCACATCGAGAGGGTCCAGAGGAGTCTCTCCCTGAAATGGGAGGGGCAGATTCCTTCTTGACTCAGTACACCCTGCAACTTGCTTCAACCACATCCAAAAGCTGCTTTTATAACTACCCAGTTACGGAATAGCGTTTAGCAACCCCAAAATGTGATGCTCCACAATCCGGGACTCTGTACCGATCTCAGGTCTAAGGACATAATATGCGTGTCATTACGAGATTCACCGATAGCAGCATATTCGTGGTGTCTCGTTGTGGGTCTATCCGGCATCGTGTTCCTAACACGTGCCTACATTGTTGGCGCAATATCCCATATTGTCATGACATGTGAAACAAGATCATCCACCCAACACATGTACCAGCTTATCTCTACGTCACTGTCCCGCATGACGGATGGAAGCTGGGGACCATTTTTAGTACAATGTCAATGTTGTATCATGGAGTTTCACTAACGAATCACGTATTTGCTAATCACATATAATGACAAAGTCATGGAACATATCACTAAAAATGCAGATTACAAACGTTGACATGATGTCATCATCTTATGACTACCTTTATGGAATACATCATCATAAGCCTCCCACTAGTGCTAGTCAGTTATGCCAGCATCTCATGCCCATTGACTTTGTATGCATCTCATGCTTTGCTTGTGGGAGTGGCTTAGTCAATGTATCTGCAATGTTCAGGTCGGTGTGCACCTTGCATATCTTCACATCTCCTCGATCGATGATTTCTCGAATCAGGTGATATCACCGTAGTATATGTTTGGACTTCTGGTGTGACCTAGTGAAAGGGTCGAGATGGCGGACTAGAGGGGGGTGAATAGTCCTTTCTAAAATTAATCGTGTTGGCTAACCGAAACAAGTGCGGAATTAGAACTATCGGTCTAGCCAAGACTACACCCCTCTATCTATGTTCTCTAGCACCTTTCAAAGATACTAATTGAGCAACTAAGGTGCAGGGCTAGCTAGAGCTCTCCTAACCAATTCTAGGAGCAAGATCACACAAACCTATGCCACTAGTACTTTAAGCACAAGGGAGCTCCTACACATGCTAGTAAGCAAAAGCACAAAGCCACCTAAGCTCACTAGCAATGCTCAATAACAAGGCAACCAATGCCAAATTAGAGAGCGCAATTACTTAGCTACACAAACTAAGCAATGTGACTAACAAGGTTACACAAACCAAATTAGCCCCGCAAGGGAGCTACTTCTATGCTACACAAGCAAGAAGGGTAACTAGCAAGCTACACAAGCTAACTAATTACAAAAGCAACAACACAAGCTCAATGTATATGAAAGTAATCGCAAGCTTGTGTAATGGGGATGCAAACCAACTGGAAGAACAAGGATGACACGATGATTTTTCTCCTGAGGTTCACGTGTTTGCCAACACGCTAGTCCCCGTTGTGTCGACCGCTCACTTGGTGGTTCGGTGGCTAATTGGCATCACCCGCCAAGCCCGCACGTCGGGCGCCGCAAGAACCTACCCCGTAAGTGAGGGTAGCTCAATGACATGCTTTACTAAAGTTGCTCTTCGTGGCTCCCGCGGGGTGAGCACAATGCCCCTCACAAAGTACTTCTCCGGAGCGCCGCACAAGCTTTTTACGGGCTTCGACGGAGACCACCACCAAGCCGTCTAGGAGGTGGCAACCTCCAAGAGTAACAAGCACCACCGGCTTGCAACTCGATCACCTAGTGCCACTCGATGCAACCTCATGATGCAATCGCACTAGAATCATTTACTCACACAATCGGATGATCACTATCAAGTATGTGTGAGATGGAGGGCTCCCAAGCACTACCACACAAGCCACCAAGGCTCTAGTGTGCTCAGCTCGTCCAAGCTCTCGGCCAAAGGCCGACCATAGCTCCTATTTATAACCCCACGAACAAATAGAGCCGTTACCCCTTCACTGGGCAAAACTCGAGACAACCGGACGCTCCGATCCGATCGACCGAACGCTGGACCTCAGCGTCTGGTCATGCGATGCACGCCACGTGTCCCCTGCTTCAAATACTGTTCGCCTGATCTCAACGGTCATCTGTTGACCAGATGCTCCAGCATGAACTGACCGGACGCAGCAACCCCAGCGTCCGGTCATTTCCAGTAAGGTACCAGACATGACCGGATGCGTCTGGTCGGTCGCGATCGGACGCAGCACCAGCGTCCGGTCACTTCTACCTTCTCTGCTCTGCCTACGTCATCACACGTCACCCTGACCGGACACATACGGCCAGCGTTCGGTCACTTCCAGCGCCAGCGTCCGGTCGATGACCGACGCCTGCCCGCTGACTACCACTACTGACCGGATGCTGGAACCCAGCGTCCGGTCACTGTGTGACCAGAGTCCGGTTCACTGTGTGGGACCCTATCTTTTCTATATAGGGCGCCAATGGAGTTCCTAACCCTTCTCGCCACTGTTTCATCGCCAAGTTGATCCACATCAACTCCAACTCCATCTCATTTGTAAATGTGCCAACACCACCAAGTGTACACTATCATGTGTATGTGTGTTAGCATTTTCACAATCATTTTCCAAAGGATTAGCCACTCAACTTGCCACGCCACTCGATCCTAGCGATGATGCAAAGTTAGATCACTCGAGTGGCACTAGATGACCGATATGCAAACAAGTTTGCCCCTCTTGATAGTATGGCCATCTATCCTAAACCTGATCATAAACTTCTCTACACACCTATGACCGGTGAAATGAAATGCCCTAGGTTATACCTTTGCCTTGCGCATTCCATTCCATCTCCTCCAATGTCGATGCAACACATGCACCAACATGATCAACAATGATATGATCCACTTCATATCATCATGTGATAATATTGGTTCATCGATCTTGACTTCACTTGCTTTTCATTGTTGCCTTCGTCCATTGGCGCCAAGTCTTGCTCAAGCTTCACCGCCACGCGGTCCATCGCTCCAAAGCCTCTGACTTGCCCATCACGCTTGCAACCGGTCCATCAAGCCAAGTCTTGTCTTGATCTTCTCCACCTTGATCACATGACTCAATGTCATGTCTCATGTGCAATGAGCTCCTTTATCATCACATGTGTGAGCTTTGCCACATCTCCAAGCCATTTTCACCTTCATGGCATATGTTGCTTACACACATGTACCTGTGGACTAATTACCTGTGTATCTCACATAAACACAATTAGTCCACCTAGGTTGTCACTCAATTACCAAAACCACACAAGGACCTTTCACCTAGGCTCCTTTGCCTATGCGATAGCACCACTATTGTCACAATAGAGGTCTATTGGACTGGAGCAACTAGGGACCACACCCAACTCAGAAATAAATTTTCTGATCCATACAACTTCCTTTGCAGCTTCTGAAGCTGCAATATACTCGGCTTCTGTTGTTGAATCTGTAACTGTCTCTTGCTTGGAACTTTTCCAGCTCACTGCTCCACCATTGAGGCAGAAGACATATCCCGATTGAGATTTGCTATTGTCCTAGTCAGTTTGGAAGCTAGCATCGGTGTAACCCTTTACAACAAGCTCCAAACCTCCATAAATTAGGAACATATCCTTAGTTCTTCGGAAGTACTTTAGGATATTTTTTACTACAACCCAGTGACCATCACCCGGCTTGGATTGGTACCTGCTCATAACACTTAGAGGATACAAAATGTCTGGGCGCATGCACAACATGGCATACATGATCGAGCCAATAGCCGAAGCGTATGGCACTCGACTCATCCTTTCTTGCTCATCAAGCGACGACGCACACTGAGTCTTGCTCAAGGTTACACCATGTGACATAGGTATGAAACCTTTCTTGGAATCATTCATGTTGAACCTATTCAACACCTTGTCGAGGTACATGCTCTAGCTTAATCCAATTAAGCGTTTAGACCTATCTCTATAGATCTTTATGCCCAGTATGTAGGCTGCTTCTCCAAGGTCCTTCATAGAGAAACTCTTTCTCAATGAGGCCTTGACATCCTCCATAAGCGGAATATCATTCCCAATCAATAGTATGTCATCCACATACAAGATTAGAAATACGTGTGCGCTCCCACTTGCCTTCTTGTAAACACATGCCTCTTCTTTATTTTGTGAGAAGCCAAACAATTTGTCTACCTCGTCAAAATGAAGATTCTAGCTCCAGGATGCTTGCTTTAGCCCGTATATAGACTTCCTAAGTCTACACACTTTTCTAGCATTTTGCTGGTCAACAAAACCTTCAGGCTGTGTCATGTACACATCCTCACTTAGGTTTCCATTAAGGAAAGTTGTTTTGATGTCCATTTGCCAAATCTCATAGTCATAATATGCAGCAATTGCTAGAAGGATCCGAATAGACTTCAGCATTGCAACGGGCGAAAATGTCTCGTCATAGTCAACACCTTGAATTTGATGAAAACCTTTCGCTACCAGTCATGCCTTATAGATGTGAACCTTTCCATCAGCGTCTATCTTTTTCTTGAAAATCCATTTACACTCAATGGCTCTCGCGCCATCGGGTGGATCAACCAGGTTCCAAACCTGATTCTCTCTCATGGACTCCATCTTGGATCGCATGGCATCAAGCCATCTCTCAGACTCTGGTCCCATCAATGCTTCTGTGTATGTTTTAGGCTCCTCATTGTCCAACAATAGGATGTCCTTCTGCCCTATAATAAGTAGCGTGTACTTATCAGGTGCGCGATGTGCCCGTATTGATCTTCGTGGTTGAGGTTTATCATGTTGGTTAGCGACCATCACTGATTCATCATGTTGCACCTCATCAATGGGAACATAAACATTTTCTTGTGTTTCTTGAACTTCTTCAAGTTGCACTGTGCTCCCACTAATTTCTTTCGAGAGAAACTCTTTCTCAAGAAAGACAACGTTTTGAGCAACAAACACTTTGTTCTCTTGACGATTATAAAAATAGTATCATTTGGTTTCCCTAGGATACCCCCACAAAGACACATTTATCAGATCTAGGCTCGAGTTTAGTGGGCATCAAACGCTTCACATAGGCTTCGCAGCCCCAAATCTTCAAGAACGACAAACTAGGACGCTTCCCAGTCCATATCTCATATGGCGTCTTCTCCACAGATTTAGATGGTACATGGTTTAGTGTAAACGCAGCAGTCTCTAGTGCATAGCCCCAAAAATACAATGGAATATCAGTCTGAGTCATCATAGACCTCACCATGTCCAACAAGGTTCGGTTCCTCCACTCGGACACACCGTTCCATTATGATGTTCCTAGAGGAGTCAGTTGTGGAACAATTCTGCAACTCTTTAGATGATTGCTAAACTCATGGCTCAAATATTCTCCACCATGATCCGATCGTAGGAATTTAATTGTCTTGCCGGTATGATTCTGTACTTCATTTTGGAATTCTTTGAACCTTTCAAAAGATTCTGTCTTATTCCTCATCAAATAGATATAGCCATGTCTACTCAAGTCATCAGTAAATGTAATAAAGTACTAAAAACCACCTCTTGCGACCGAGTTCATTGGACCACATACATCAGTATGTATTAGGCCTAATAACTCACATGCTCTCTCGCTTTGTCCAACAAAGGGAGTCTTAGTCATTTTTCCAAGTAGGCATGACTCGCATGTCTCAATCGATTCAAAATCGAAAGAATCGAGAAGACCATCTTTATGGAGCCTCTCTATGTGTTTCTTGCCTATATGGCCTAAACGACAAAGCCACAAGTAAGTAGGATTTGAGTTATCTACGTGAGTTCTCTTAGTACTAATGCTATTAATTTCTGCATCTTCTAGATCAAGAACGTAAAGCCCATTCACAATAGGACATCTCCCATTGTACATGCCATTCATAAAAATGGAACAACACTTGTTCTTTATTATGAATTCATAACCATCATCCTCTAAACATGAGGAGGAAATAATGTTCTTATTCAATGCAGGAACAAAATAACAATTATTGAGTTCTAGCACTAATCCAGAAGGCAACAACAATGGATAAGTGCCGACGGCCAACGCAGCAACCTTTGCTCCATTCCCGACGCGCAAATCCACTTCATCTCTCGCAAAGCGTCTATTTATTTTCAGCCCCTGCAATGATTTGCAAGTGTGAATCATTGCACCAGTATCAAATACCCATGCATTATTAGAACATGTAGCAAGATTAATTTCAATAACATTAATACCTTGAGCGGAGGTCGCACCTCCTTTATTCTTTTTATCTTCCAAGTACTTCTTGCAATTTCTCAACCAATGCCCCTTTACACCATAGTGAAAGCAAGCATCGTCAGGGGAGGCACCAACTTTCTTTTCTTTGGCCTTGGATGCTTACCTAGAAGTCCCACTTTCGGCTGGTTTCTTAGCCTTCGCTGGGCGCTTACACTTCTTACCCTTCTGGACTGTCATCACATGACCAGGAGTCTTCCTCAGACTCGCCTCTGTTGTCGTAAGCATCCCATGCAACCTAGTCAATGATTTCTTCAAACCATTCATGTGATAGTTCAAGACGAACGGTTCAAAGCTAGCAGGCAGGGACTGCAGTATCACATCGGTGGCAAGATCGTCATCGAGGGGAAAACCCAGTCTCTGCAAGCTCTCAATGTACCCAATCATCTTAATCACATGAGGGCTGACTGGAGCACCTTCAGCAAGCTTGCAACCGAACAGGGCTTTTGAGGTATTAAACCTGTCGACCCTCGCCTGGTTTTCGAACATGCCACGTAACCCCACGATCATATCGTACGGGTTAGTGCTCTCAAATTGCTTCTGCAACTCAGAGTTCATGCAAGCAAGCATCAGGCACTGGACATCCACTGCATCATCAGTATGCTTCACATAAGCACGATATGCACCAGTGGTGTGCGCGACATTCTGAGGCTCTTCTGGGTAAGGCGTATCGAGAACGTACTCTTTTTTCTTGTCTGAGAACAATTCTCAGATTTCGATTCCAATCAACAAAGTTTGTTCCGTTTAGCTTTTCTCTATCTAGGATCATTCGCAAATTGAAGTTTGATGCACTCGACATTTTCTACAACAGTAAGATACACAACCGTTAGCACTTCTTTTATTAACACCTTTGATAAAAGAATTCCTGCTATATTGTGCCAACGTCCCCCGGCGTTGCATACCAGGACGAGATCCAACGCTCCCTGTGATACTAGTGAGCTTTGGCATCACCGCTAGCATCATAGTGAACAAGGTAGGCAACACTTGCCAATCGTATCCAATGCGACTCTCGTTTGTTGGGCGACATCATGTCTCGGCTCCCAACACTTATTCCCCAAAGCCCAAGTCTGACTTGATAGCTCTATCAAGTAAACCAACATTATGTTGTGGTGTTCAACACCACCCAATGAATCAAGGTAGAAGATGACACCCTGCTTTGGCAAATCCATCACCTACTAATAAGATCCCAATGGTGCAGCTGTTGGAAGGGCATAAATCTTAATTTTTCATGAGGGATTCATCATTCGCATCACATGCAGTGCATAATATTAATCATCACAGATAATCAAATTATTGTGATAGTATGGCCTTTTCTTCGTCCAACGAAAATTAGCACATGTCGACGACCGCCAGTCCACACACCTATGCCAAGACGTCACATCTTGGGCGCCTTCTCCAAGGTATGATGGTCGCCGAGTCGCTTCGCTCGTGTCTAAAAGGATCAAGATGCCCAAGAGGGGGGTGAATTGGGCTAATTCTAAATTTTCTTGCAATAATCAAATTCTACGGATAGCCTAATTAACCCCTTGTGCCTAGAAGAGTGTTTCTATCAAACTAACGCACAAAGGACTTGCAACCTATGTTCCAAACTTACTCTAGCATGGTAATTCTATGAATGTAAAGACAAGTATTGAATTGCTCAAAGTAAATACTCAAAGTAAATGCTCAAAGTAAAGAGAGAGAGGAACGCGGCGATGTTTTGCCGAGGTATCGGAGAGTCGCCACTCCCCACTAGTCCTTGTTGGAGCACCCACACAAGGGTGTAGCTCCCCTTTGATCCATGCAAGGATCAAGTGCTCTCTACGGGTTGATTCTTCGACACTTCGTCGCGGTGAATCAGCCAAAGCCGCTCACAACTTGAGTTGGGTCACCCACAAGCTCCGCCGGGTGATCACCAAGCTCCCAATCACCACCAAGCCGTCTAGGTGATGGCGATCACTAAGAGTAATAAGCATGAACTCTCACTTGTCCATGCAAAGCCTAATGAGAAGATGGATGCACACTTGACTACTCTTGATTCACTAATGAGGCTACTCTCTTGGATTCTCAAATCTCAATCACCTCACTAGAACCTTGCTCTTCTTGGCACTCACAAACATGTTTCTCAGCTATTGGAATGAGCAAAAGTAACTCCACATATGAGTGGAGCTTATATTTATAAGGCAGCCTAAAAAATGAACCGTTATGAGCTTCTGTGGGGTGACCGGACGCTCCGGTCATGTTGACCAGACGCTCTGGTCAGTTCAACCCGCGAACCAATGAACATGAGCTGACTGGACTCATCTGGTCGCATTAAACCCTTACTAGAACCTTACTGGACTTGACCAGACGCTGAACCCTCAGGGTCCGGTCAGTACTGACCGGACGCATCCAGTCGCAGATTCCCTTCTCTAGAACCTTACTGGAGTCGACCGAATGCTGGCAGCGTCTGGTCACTTGACCTCTCCAGCGTTCGGTCGCACCGAACACAATCTGTTGATTAAATGAACTGACCAGACCCTGCGGCCAGCGTCCGGTCAGCATTTGACCCTCCATTCACTTCCAACTCTCGATCATATGTGAATGAAGTTTGCTCCAAAGGATCTTAGGCATTCATAGGAGCTACCTAGAGCTAGTTTTAACAAGTGTGCACCACACCTAACTCACTAGACTCACCTAGGTCAAGCTACCCGTACACTAAATATGATGTCGAGCCTAGATGCGGTTAAGTATAACAAGCTACCAATCATAGAATGGTAGAGAGTTTAATCAACCGAGTTACCTCCCTCATCTAGGTCGAGATGTCCATTAGTAGGCATTGGTGTCTTGATTGGCTTACATTCATCCATCTTGAATCTCTTGAGAAGATCTTTTGTGTATTTCTCTTGAGAGATGAAGATGCCTTCTTTCATTTGCTTGACTTGAAAACCAAGAAAGAATGTAAGCTCACCAATCATTGACATCTCGAACTCCTTTGACATCAATTCACCAAATTCTTTGCATGAGTCTTCATTTGATGATCCAAAGATGATATCATCGACATATACTTGACAAATGAAGATATGCCCATCAAGCTTCTTGGTGAATAGTGTGGTGTCGACCTTCCCAATGGTGAAGCCCTTCTCAATGAGAAAGTCCCGAAGGCGCTCATACCAAGCTCTTGGGGCTTGCTTAAGCCCATATAGTGCCTTGGACAACCTATAAACATGATTAGGATATCTAGGGTCTTCAAACCCGGGAGGTTGATCAACATAGACTAGTTCATTAATAAAGCTATTTAAAAATGCACTTTTCATATCCATTTGATATAGTTTCATTTCATGATGTGATGCATATGCAAGAAGGATACGGATGGCTTCTAATCTTGCAACCGGTGCAAAGGTCTCTCCAAAATCCAAACCTTCAACTTGAGAGAACCCCTTTGCAACTAGTCTTGCCTTGTTCCTCACAACAACACCTTGATCATCTTGCTTGTTGCGAAACACCCACTTTGTTCCAATGACTCTTGCACCTTTTGGTTGCTCTTCAAGAGTCCAAACTTCATTGCGAGTGAAGTTGTTCAACTCTTTATGCATGGCATTGATCCAATCCGGATCTTTAAGAGCTTCTTCTACCTTGGTAGGCTCATAGCAAGAGACAAAAGAGTGATGAGCAATAAATGAAGTAAGTTTTTGAGATCAAGTCATTACACCCTTTGATGGACTCCCTATGATGAGATCTTGTGGATGATCTTGTAGGAGAGGTGTGTTTCTTCTATTGACCACTTGGGGAGGAGGTTGTGGAGCATCAACATCTTGTGCTTGTACCACCATTTGCTCATGGGAGATATGAGTATCTTCATTTTCTACTCTCCTATCTTTTTCACCATCTTGTGGCACACTTGATGAAGAGGGTTAATTAATGACTTGTACATCATCTTTTGGCTTGATGTCTCCCACCGGAATATTCTTCATGGCCTCCCTCAATGGTTCATCACCTACATCATCAAGATTCTCATGTGCTCCTTGGGAGCCGTTAGATTTATCGAATTTCACATCATATGTTTCTTCAACTAAGCCGGTGGTATGATTAAATACTCTATATGCTTTGGACTTCAATGAGTAACCAACAAAAAAACCAATATCATGTCTTTGGAACTTCCCTAGGTGTTGTCGCTTCTTGTAGATATAGCATTTGCAACCAAACACCCTAAAGAAGGAGACGTCCGGCTTCTTCCCATTGAGCAACTCATAAGGTGTCTTGCCAAGGAACTGTTGAAGGAATAGGCGGTTTGATGCATAGCATGCGGTGTTGATTGCTTCCGCCCATAGAGCTTTGGGGGTGTTGTACTCATCTAGCATTGTCTTTGCAAGAGTGATCAAAGTCTGGTTCTTCCTCTCAACTACACCATTTTGTTGTGGAGTATAAGTTGCGGAGACTTCATGTTTGATTCCAACTTTATCACAATAGGCTTCAATGTTTGTGTTATCAAATTCTTTGCCATTGTCACTTCTCATCTTCTTGAGCTTCACTTCAAATTCATTTTGAGCTCTCTTGTCAAACTTCTTGAAGCAAGATGTAACTTCAGATTTGTCATGAAGGAAGAACACCCATGTATACCTTGAATAGTCATCCACAATCACAAGACAATAGAGATTTCCTCCCAAACTCTTGTATGTTGTTGGTCCAAATAAATCCATGTGTAGGAGTTCTAGCACTCTTGTGGTTGACATGAAAGCTTTGGTTGGATGAGTGTTTGCAACTTGCTTGCCGGCTTGACATACACTATAAAGCTTGTCCTTCTCAAACTTCACATCCTTCAACCCTCTCATCAAATCATTCTTCATAAGCTTCTTGAGTGAGCTCATCTCAACATGAGCAAGTCTTCTATGCCATAGCCACACAAGTGTTGTTTTGGTGAATAGGCAAGTCTTCAAATTTGCATCTTCAAAGGTGAAGTCCACTAGATATAAGTTGTTGTATCTAAATCCATTGAATATCACTTATTTGTCATCTACCTTGGATACAACAACCTCCTTCTCGGTGAACAAGCATTAGAAGCCAAGATCACACAATTGTCCAACGGATAGCAAGTTGAAGCTCAATGAGGCAACATAGAGCACATTGAAGATGGAATGATCATTTGATATTGCCACTTTGCCCAATCCTTTAACCTTGCCCTTTGAATTATCTCCAAATGTTATTTTCTCTTGTCCATCTACCTCTTCATCTAGTGAGGTGAACATATGAGGATCACCAGTCATATGTTGAGTGCAACCACTATCAATAACCCAATGACTCCCACCGGTCTTGTAGTTCACCTACACACAAGAGATTCAAGCTTTAGGAATCCAAACTTGTTGAGGGCCCTTCACCTTCTTAACAAGTGACTTAGCCACCCAAATCTTCTTAGGCCTACTCTTGTTAGGGGGTCCTAAGAACATGACTTTCATCTTTCCACTAGAATCTTTTCTAAGCATGTAGTGAGCATTGAAAGCAAAGGGTCTAGCATGCTTGGGCAAGGGATGTGGCGGTGGAGTTTGACACTCATGAGCAAAGTGGCCTTCTTGTCCACACTCAAAACATCTCTTTGGCTTTGGCTTTGGCTTTGATTGTTGTTGTTGAGCTTGAGCCTTCTTCTTCTCTATACTTGCCACATATCCAATGCCACTTCTATCCATCTTCATGATGGTGTTCATAAATAGCTCACTTTGGAGGTGCTTGCCTCTAGCAAACTTGCTCAACCCAATCTTGAGATGCTCTTTCTCCAACTTGAGCTTCTTATTTTCTTCCTTTAGAGCATCATCTTTCTTCTCTTCCTTGAGCTTCTTGTTTTCTTCTTTGAGCTTCTCATTCTCAAGGATCAACTCTTTGTCATGATCAAGAGTTTCTAGCACAATGGTGTTATGGCTTTTCATCTCTTCAAGATCTTTCATGAGCATCTCATTATCACTCTTGAGCTTGACATACTCATCATAGTCATTGCACTCAACCACTTGCTTGCCTTTGCTACTAGATCCATGCTCAATGCTTTCATCAATTAAATCATCACATGAAGTAGCTATATCAATCTTGACAACATGGTTAGTAGCATCATGTGGCTCATTTGGTAAAAATTCTTGAGCAATAACAAGAGTATCATGATTGATCTTAAGAGTAGTGTATTTATCTTTTAGCTTATTGTGGCTAGTGATGAGCTCATTGTGCACCCACTCAAGTTTATCATGTTTATCTTTAAGCTCTTTCTTAGAAGATTTGAGCTCCTTGAGTTTGGATGATATAGCATCATTAGTTTCTTTGAGCTCAACATTAGCCTTTTCCAATGTATCACATTTAGCTAAGAGTGAATCATTTTTAGCATCAAGATTTTCATTTGTAGCTCTACTCTTTCTAATGATCTTAGTGTATTTTCTTAGTATTTTGACAAGATCATCATAGGTAGGTGAATCATCATCATCGCTATCGCTATCATCATCACTACTATCATCACTCTTAGTTACCTTGCGTTCACCCTTTGCCATAAGGCATAGGTGTGTAGAGGATGATGACGATGGTGGCGGTGAAGATGCAAGATCAATAGCAATGGGGGCCACCTTCTCGTTGTCACTATCATCATCGGATGATCCGCTTGATGAATCAATGTCCGTGAGCCAATCACCGACAATGTAGGCCTTTCCACTCTTCTTCTTCTTGTGGAAGTCCCTCTTCTTGCCATCTCTCTTCTTGTATGGCTTGTTCTTTTTCTTCTCATCTTCATCTTCATTGCTTGAGTCATCTTTCTTGCCCTTGTTCTTGTTCTTGAACTTCTCTTTCTTGGGCTTTGTGCATTGATAAGCTAGATGGCCAAGTTCGCCACAATTGTAGCAATCCATCTTGGAGATTGGCTTTCTTCTTTAGCTAGTGAAGAACTTCTTCTTCTTGCCGTCAAACTTGATGCCACTCTTGTTTAGCTTCTTTAGCATCTTAGCGGTCTTCTTCACCATGAGAGCAAGACTTTCTTCATCATCTTCATCACTTGAGCTCTCATACTCAAGTCTTGCTTTGCCCTTATCTTGGCTAGCTTTGAATGCTAAGTCCTTCTATTTCTTCTTTGTAGAGGATGAGCCATCTTGTGGCGTGATGTGCATGTACATCTCATGAGCATTGATCTTCCCCAAGATTTGTGTCGGTGTAGCGGTGGAAAGATCACCTTGATGTAGCACGGTCACAATATGCCCATATTTGTCAATGGAGAGGACACTCAAGATCTTTCTCACAACGTCGGATGGTGACATTTGAGTAAGTCCAAGCCCATTGACTTCCTCTACAAGAACATTTAAACGAGAATACATCTCATTAGCACTTTCTTTGGGAAGCATCTCAAAAGAATTTAGCTTTTTAATCACAAGATGATAGCGTTCCTCACGCTCACTCTTGGTTCCCTCATGGAGCGCACAAACGTCCGACCATAGTGCATGGGCGTCTTTGTGGTTCCTTACACGGTTAAACACATCTTTGCAAAGGCCTCTAAAGATGGTGTTTCGAGCCTTTACATTCCATTTTTCATAGTTAACCTCATCGCCTTGTAGGTTAGTAGCATCCCGAGGTTTTGGGAAGCCTTGTAAGGCGGCTCTAAGAATATCAACATCTAGAGCTTCTAAGTACGCCTCCATGCGAATTTTCCAATATAGAAAGTTATCTTCCTCAAAGATAGGAGGAGGTCCATCCCTGTGAGACATCTTGCTCTAAGCGGTTAAGCTTAAAAACATGAGCACAAGGCTCCGATACCAATTGAAAGGATCAAGATGCCCAAGAGGGGGGTGAATTGGGCTAATTCTAAATTTTCTTGCAACAATCAAATCCTACAGATAGCCCAATTAACCCCTTGTGCCTAGAAGAGTGTTTCTATCAAACTAACGCACAAAGGACTTGCAACCTATGTTCCAAACTTGCTCTAGCATGGCAATTCTATGAATGTAAAGACAAATATTGAATTGCTCAAAGTAAATACTCAAAGTAAATGCTCAAAGTAAAGAGAGAGAGGAACGCGGCGATGTTTTGCCGAGGTATCGGAGAGTCACCACTCCCCACTAGTCCTCGTTGGAGCACCCGCGCAAGGGTGTAGCTCCCCCTTGATCCGCGCAAAGATCAAGTGCTCTCTACGGGTTGAGTCTTCGACACTCTGTTTATTACACACAGATCATCACATGATTTTGAGGCCATACCATCACATCATTCTCTGCAAAAATGAGTTAGGCGTTTCTACGAACGATGCAACGCGTCCCCGTTTTTTTAATTAAAACACGATCTGGTCCCGTCAGCCGACAACGGATAGAACAGATTTTTCGCATGCTGCCAGCAAGCTAATAGGCATGGCGTTCTAGCCGACATAGCCGTTCACGCCGCGTATTGACTGTTTCGCTACACGAACTCACAACCTCGTGGTCAGTCGCGCGACGCTCGCGCGCCATCGTAAAGATGGCCAGTTAGCCAGTCATATAACGAGGAAGCAAGAACAGAGTAAAATAGTTCAATTCGCGCGTAACGCTATTCGCCAAAATGATCTGATCTACAACCAACCATGCAAAATATTTAATCTAGATAAAAAACAGCACAAGCACAGCTCCGATATCACTGTTGGGAAACGCGGTATGCTACTCGCTAGCACACAAAGAATTAACCGCGTAAACAGGATCACTTGCGAGTAGATGATCATAGATTATACCTTCGCTCGTCGCGCGTCGCGGCGGAAGTCTTGATGAAGCGCAAGTAGTCGATCCGATCAACATCGAGGAAGTAGTCGTACGAGCTAACAAAGTGCGCAACCTAGCGACACCTCTACAACAGTCCACATGTACGGGATGAGACAACGAACCGGAGTGTGCTAGCACTCCACGGCATGTACTCAAAGATCCTCACGATCAACCTTTGATCAGGGAAAGACTGTAGGTGCGGCGGCGGCGGCAAGAACCTTGGTCGGCGACTGCACTGGCAGGAGCCCTGATGCAGCAGGACGTGCGGCAGCAGGCCAAGCGGCGTGCGGCAGCAGGAACCTTGTCGGCGGCTGCAACCCTGCGGCAGCAGGACGTGCGGCAGCAGGCCAAGCGGTGTGCGGCAGCAGTGACCTTGCCGGTGGCTGGAGCACTGCGGCAGCAGGCCAAGCGGCGTGCGGCAGCAGTGATCATCTCCTAGGGTTAAGAGCTGATAAGCATTTATAGACTTGCTAATTGGGCCAGGCCCCTCTTGGGCATTACCAGCAAGACACTCGTTGAGATAGGCGGCTGCGGCAGTGGACGAGCTCGCTGAGAGCTGCACGTGCGAGCTTCAGCGGAGCCATGGGCAGGGGCATCGACAGCCGGTGACTATGGGCGAGCTCGTCGGCGCTTGGCGGAGCTCCGAGCTTGGGCGGCCGAAGATGCTCCGTCTCCGTCTAGCAGTCGGAGCCTCAGGGAAACGATGGAGAAAGGGAAGAAAATAGGGGTCCCAAGAAAATAAGGTGGAGTTTGAATGACAGGTAGGAACAGGGATCTACAGTGTGCTACAGTAATGAACGGTGATCAGGCGGCACCGATTTCGGCGAACTAAACGCGGCCTAAAAGACAACCTCATGAACTGTAGGATCAAGAGGTATCTTTATAAAGAGGGATATGCTGAAGAAGATGACGGTTATGCTAATGCAGCCATTTTTTGTTGAGTATTGCTCCATGGTCAGGATAGAAGAGGCAAGAAAGCCAAGCAAGATAGGCTAATTGTCAAATTTCTGAAGAAATATATTCATTATGCGAAGAACCTTATTCAACCGAAGCTTACTGATGAGGTAACATTTTCCAATCCTGCATACAGAGCCATACAAAGTTGGCGGAGATATTATTTTTCTATTGTGCATTAACATACCATGCTTTCCTCACCAAGGTGGGGGCTGCTTTCTTCCTCTACAATACACTTCTGTATTTCAATGTTTCCTTTTTTTCACTGCTGTGCGTATTTGTTGATCTATTTGCCTTTGTTACCAATGACATTAAAATATCTTGGGCTTTTATTAACTATGCCCATGCAATTTTATTGATTTAGGAGAGGATATTGGACATACAAATTGTTGTATGATCTCTTGAAGCTTTTCTCTGGGTGATTTTTTGAAGTCTTCTCATCAACAAAGTAATGTCAAAATTTGCAGTGCTGCCACAGAAGAACTGTATGCAACACAATTAGCGAAGCTCCAGGAAATGGGTTTCTTGACACACGAGAGAACATCCGAGCCTTGGCCGCTACCGCTAGAAATATTCATGCTGCAATGGAGCGAATTCTTGGAAACATGGGCCAATAAAATATGATGATGATAATTGTACTCTGATGTAGTTGGCATTGTGAGATCATGTTTGGTTCATTGGTTTTACAACTGCGATTGAGAGGTGACATCTAGATTCTGTGTTCAAGGACGACTAAAGAGTCTACCAGCGGAACCTTTCATATACATGTGGTCCGGTGTCATGGTTAAAATTGTTGTTGTTGGTACATTGGGTTGCTTTACATACATATTGATCTTTTGCAATCTTATGTGCATGGACAATGTCTTTTGTACAAGCAGGTGGGGGAGGGAATATGTGGTGCAAACCATGAGAACCCCAAAAAGCTGTATTTCGATTGCTCAAAAAAATATATGAGATGCATCCATATCCCAAAGGTGTCTTTTGTTTCAAGAGTTGGGATTACCTCAAAATTTTTTAAATACGAGAATAATAAATTAAGTGATTTTTGTCATTTTATATGATTTTTTTATAAAACGAGATTGAGTTCTAACTTTTATGACAAAAGTACATCTATGCTTTTTGAACATGCATCACTTCAATTTTTTTGGAGCCACAGAAATATGTTTTGATTGAATCTTTAAGGGAGTACTTCAAATTTGATAGAATTAACTTTTGACTTAATATAACCGTAGCGTTAGCACGGTCAAATATACTAGTGGTAGTTGAGGTTCCAAATATATCTTTATCTGATTTTATTCTTGTGTGCTCCAAAGAAATAATAGTGAGGAAATTTTGACACTAAAAAAATCATACTCTCTCCGTTCCAAATTATAACACGGCAGCTCATCCGAGGCCATAGGATCGGATCCAGGGGGCGGCCCCTCCTATGGTTAATTGCAATGCAATTGTGTAATTTTTTATGCATTGGATAAGTTTATTTTATTGTAATATTTGTGTACTTAATTATGTGTCTTATTATGTACTATTATATTATATGTGAACTTATTTGCGCAATATTACTTTAAATGTACAACAGACAGATAAAACTCTGCATTTTTTTTTGCCAGGAGTAAAATAGTCATTTTACCCTCGACTTAACACCATCAAATAGTAAAAATGGACGGAAGACCATTGAAGGAATGAAATTTTGTTTTGGGACCATACAGGTAAGTTTAAAAGAAAAAGGGCCATACACGGAAGATGCATTTTTTCCCAGCGCCAGGTAAAAAGCTCTTTTCTTTTCCCTCTATGTTGCTGTTGCATCAGAACTTTCTATCGCTGAACTTGAGCATTGTAGTACGCTACAACTACAAGTGCCAGCAGTGCGATGTCCATGTGCCGTTGCCCATCGGCCGTCGCGCGCAGTCGGCAGAGGAGCCAGGAGGCGGTAGCCCTTGGGCGATCGTCGATCAGTGCTACGAGTACGAGATCAGATGAGGAAACTGAAACGACGCCCACGGAACTTGCCGCACTGCCGCGCAGAGGCTTTTCACCTTCTACATGGGCTTCATGTGGATGGTGGACCGAGTATATAGCCCAAGTAACAGGCCCAGGCGGTCCAAGACTCAAGTAAAAGTAACTTCGAGCTTCGTCTTCCTCGGTCGGACGTTATTCTTCGTGTTCTTTGGCCGCGGACGGCCATGGCTGAGGGAAGGGAAGTCCAGGGAAGGGAGGGAGGGGGTGAATCTCGCCGGTGGGGAGGTCTGCCGGCCGCCAGACCTTGCCAGATTGGTGGATCCGCCCCTGTCTTGTCCCATTCACTATTTGCGCATCCCACATGCGCGACTGCAACTATATTTAGATTGATGGTCGCTTCCACTGTTGATTTACACGGTCAAGTTTCTTTCTAAAAAAATTACACTGTCAAGTAACAAGTAAAGTGGAATTATGCATGTTACCTAGCTTAATCTGGAACTTTGTACCTCTACACTTTTTTTTGAAAGGCTGTGCCTCTGCACTTACGAGCTATGTTGCTTGCATCGAGTTCTCTCAGATGACCGGTACAGAAGACACTAATAATAGTCTAATTGTCGTGATGATTTTTTGTTTGATTCTCTGTACGGTTTTGCTGTAGCGCTAAACGACTCCAGCAAACTATAAATGCATGTTCTCATCAACTTATGAACCTGACATCTTTTTAGAAACCATCCTTTTCAAGTAACCAATTTGAAGGCCATTTGACATCCAAGATTTAAAGTCTAGGGAAGGCATCTTTTCTTTGTTGTATCTAAAATACGTGACTCAACAAAGTTAAGATACAATGTATATGTGTTACGCGTGTGCATGTGTGTGCTTGTTTTGTCAAAATTCTTACACCTTTAGTATGAGTGAGTAAACATCTAGCCAATCTGCCCAGCATCCCATTTTTAAATGTTTTCAATTTGCCTTCTGCAGCATCCCCTGACCTGAATACTCTTTCTATTTTAGGAGGAGCCTCTAACCTGAATACTCTTATCATTTCAGGAGGAGCGTTTGGACCAGAGATAGAGGTTTTCCAATCAGAAACAGGACCACCACCCACCACTTTTGGACTTGAGGAAGAAAAGAGTAACTTCTCAAACTTTACCTTTTTTTCTGGATAAAAACCCTTATGATACTTTATCATTAAATTTGTAAAAATCCTTATCTGTCGAGAGACTGACATTTAACAGGAGGATTTAATATGAGCGACCTTTATAATCTGAACCTTCATCTTTCAATTTATCAATTGTCATCTTCAAATGCTCGACGTGCGTAGGGTATTTTGTCCTACCAGAATCCCTATCTTCATATTTCAAATATTTCTCAATAAATTCCACAACTACCAAACAATCCTTCCTGTATCTTGGCTGATTAATTATAACGGTTCCAAGACTTGAAAAGAAAATAAGATAATTTAAGGTGATAGATCCACTGAATGATTTTCCTTGTTTACGCAGTTACTCTAGCCACTCTAAAATTTTGATGAGCACAAGTTGTGCACCTTTAGACCAAGAGCAACCATGTAATACTTTGAGATCCATTTTCTCCTTAGCCTAAGGGGTATGTAGAGATGCTCAAACCAGTGATCCGGATGGTTCAGCGATTTGATCCATTCATTTATAGATATTTCTTCGGATATTTGGACACACCTCTGAGAATAACACTAACATCAACAATCAATTTACCTACTACTTGACTATCCTTTATTAGCCCTTTCATTCCACCATCCAATAGAAAAAAACATTCATCTGCCCTCAGTCCATACTTATCCAGTGTTAGACCATCCACAACTTCAAGTGTTGTTCCCCTTTTCACCTCCACATGATGACATTCACCATAAAACTTTATTTTGACTGGTGTTGGCTTAGCCAACAAAAATGAGAGAGCGAAGGAGAGAAAAAGAGTGAGAGCTAGACGAGTGAATGACCAAAGGGTCATCCCCTCATGCCCCTCTCCACCTCCCCTTTTATAGGGAAGGTGGGAGTGAAGATTTTCATTATTTTTTCTAGTGGGGCTTGTACTTACAAACAGGCCACTAGGTGCTACAAACGGGCTCCAAATATTTTTTTTCTAGCCTCCAAGCTACACAATTGGGCCCTGAAAACACTAGTGGGATCCCTAACATATAATACTACCCCCAACAGTAGTCTCTTAGCTATTCGGTTTTAATCGAAAGTACAAGACCCTATAGCTGAATACACTAAGTGTGGCCAAATTACAACTCAATTCTAACACGTAGCTCCCGCCTATACGAAGACAGTTTATGGATGATTTTATCTTTAGCTAGTCTTCGGTGTCGACTTTTGCTCGAGCCTCCGTGACTTTGTCCTTGGCAGCTTGCTCCTTCGTATGGTCTTGAGCCCTCAATACCTTCTTTTCATAATTGAGCTTTCGCCGAAGACGCGGAAGTAGTCGAAGTGGGCGAAGTAGTTGACGTAGGAGAGGTAGTTGTAGATGATTGGGAGACGTCTTCAAGCTTTCCCTCGCGAGTGCCAAGCAAAGCTTTTGTCTTTGGGCGGATTGCTTGTCCAATGCGCTCCTCGTCAGACCCTCTTGGCTAGATCTTGTGAGAAATTCTTTCACACGCTTGAAACAAACAACGTAGGTGTGGCTAAGCCTGACTAGGATCTGACCCAGGATAGGCTAAACCTGTCTCCAACAATAATGCATTTCATCCGTCTTTAGTTTGTTGGCTTGAGCTAGCCTGCATAACTTGAGCTGATGTTTGGTTGGCCGCGTAACGTGATATAATGACATTTGTATTTGTTGGAGGTGAAGTTACCATACCACCCATCATTTCTCTCCCTTTCTATACTTCTCTTAGCTCAGTCAATGGTGTTTTCTACGGTCAAGAATGCCATGCTATCCGGACAGGAGCGCGAGGCGGATGCCGGCGGTGCCCAACGGCTGCTCAAGGAGGGCTATGTCGTCATTGTCTTCCCCGAGGGCACCGCTTGTCACGAGCTGTTCCTACTGCAGCTTAGTGCGCTCTCTTCGCAAGGGTCACAGACCGCCATGGCCACCGCAGCCCCCTTCTATCGCACGCTCTCATGGCTCATCCTTGGACCAAATTGACCTCGCCACGAGCCTCCTCAGCTTCTAATACCCCTTCCCCGAGTTTCCTCCTCCCTTCCTACGCCCTCGCCCGACACGGCACCTTGTGTCACTGCCATGGCCATCGCTGCCCCCCTTCCGTTGCCCACCCCTAGGCACATCCTCCGACCAAATTGACCCTGCCACAAGCCTTCTCGACCTCCAATACCCCTTCCTCAAGCTTCCTCCTCCCTTCCCAAGGCAGCACCGCCATGGCCACCGGCAGTGATGCCACACAACTTTATCTCGCAAACACGACGTCGTCGATGCCTCCCGGTCTGTCGCGACCATCACAAGCCTTCACCGTGGGATTCATCACCTGCCTCCGGGCCCCTGGTCCAGTAAGCAGCAAGCCATGAGGAGCAGTCAGTTGACGAGATTCGTGGTGGGCAAAGCGATTGTGCGCGGTGTCGGTTGCCTCGCGAAAAGGAAATGTTAAGGTGACGGGAACTCTCCCACGGTGGGCCCTGCACAAGCGTGGCTTGCATTGCGGGAAACAGCCCACCCTGAGCATTTCCAACAAGCCTAGCCTAGCTAGGGTGCCTCTTTTGCGCTACCGTAGTAGCCTGGCTTAGAGCAAGTCCAATAAAATTTGGTTATAAGCCAAGACAAGTCATCACCAGACAAGTTTATAGCCTAATTCATAATAACTAGTCTCTTCTTTTAGTCTAAATAGTATTTGACCACTTGCTATTCCCATGGTCTCCAGGAGTGGAAGAAGAGTATTGGTTTCCGTGATGAGCTCGGCGACGTAAGCAGCACCAAGCTGCGCACTCTCTCCTCCATCACATGTAAGGTGCTAATGTGGTGGTCGTTTCGCCGATTATTGTACCTGCTCTTAGGGCCTTGGGCAGGAGACCAACACACAGCATGCGTGCATTATACAAGCATGTACAACCCCTAAGCCACCCTACCAATCCCACCCCATAGGGCAGTGTAAAATTTCTCAAACCCGGCAGCCTAACTAGTCTCCATGCATATCTGAATGTCAATGGGAAATGTTGGTGGTAGGTATTGCATCCCTAATTTAGATTTCATAATAGTTCTGAATTCTGATATTTTGTATTTTTTATGTGTGACTTCCAATAAATATTATGCGATTATCATTCTCCTCGATATGGAAATAGTATTGATACGTGTGATGGAGAGTTTGTCATGAACGTAGAACTGCTTGTTTATTCAGTAACAAACTACTAACAACTAGTCTGAACAAGCCATTCATACATTCATATATGAATGTAAGTGGCCAAGAGAGAGTAGTTAGTGCCTTTGTAGTAGCCTGGTAGGTATTTGCATCCATTTTTTTTTTTAACGAACCGGCACTGGTTGTGTCTATTTCTATCAATGATGATTTTGCTCAGAAAAAACTAGAGCCATCCATTTTGGATACATCAGATGGCTATAAAATTAGAAGAACTATGTAGAGGAACTTAAGTTGTGGACCGGAACCTGAAATAGGTGGGTACGGAACAAAAAATATATAGGTCAGAAATTATTTATTATAAAATAAATTTAAATAGTAGAATAGTATTTTGTGCCGCTTGTCTCCGTGCGCGAGCTCTATTTCCTTCATGCGAGCTCTGTCTTCTTCGTATCTCTGCAGCTGCCTACGTCTCCAGCGCGGGTCTGGCGTGGAGGCTCCCGACGCTCATCTCTGCAGCTCCCTCGCGAGCTCTATCTCCTTCATATCTCCGCAGCTCCCTCCCTCTCCAGCGCGGGCGGCGCGGCTCACGCGACCCCGACGGAGCACCGCAACAGCGCCGCGACCTCCCCCTCCGTGCTCAGCCGCAGCCGCTGCTCCTTCGCCTCCACCACCTCCATCTGACTTCTGCCACGCAGTCCACAGGCTTCCCCAGCCTGGTTTCTCATGTATATAGAGAAGAGAGTGACAAACGCCCATAGAAAGGCTAGAAAAAGAGAGAAAAAAACAAAAGTATATACAAAGCTACTCTCTCATGTACAAGTTTCCTCCGATCCGGCCGGTTAGGCCCCAAGTTTTTGCTTCCTCTTGTATCTTTGCAGTAATTGACGTTGAAACAGAGTTGGATCAACCTCAGCTTGTATTGATCTCATGTACTCATACTTATACATGAACAGACTCGGCAACCTCTGCTAGGAAAACTGCCCTACGCGCGGTAGAAGCCCAGCGGCGTAGCGACTAAGGGCCCGTTTAGTTTCGAAAATTTTTGGTTTTTGGCTACTGTAGCACTTTCGTTTTTATTTGGTAAAAATTGTCCAATTATAGACTATTTAGGCTTAAAAGATTCGTCTCACGATTTCTCGGCTAACTGTATAATTAGTTTTTTTTCGTCTATATTTAGTACTCTATACATGTGCCGCAAGATTCGATGTGACGAGAAATCTTGAAAAATTTTGGGTTTTGGGCTGCATCTAAACAGGCCCTAAGCGGAGGCGCGGCGTGCGCGTCGTGCGCAGAGCCGGCGTCGTGCGTGCGCGCGTGTGTTTGACCGATGCGGTCTACATGACGTGTACAACCGTGTACATGACTCCGTTATCAGACGTCACTGATGCCGCTTTGCGTTGGAATATTCGATGGGAATCCATAATTTACATTTTATACTTGTGACGTGACAAGAATACAAGATAGATTCAGCTAATACATGATTTACAAAGATAATTATACGTCACTGATGCCGCTTTGTGTTGCGTTCTTTCCATATGTTCCACGCCGTATACATCATGAAGGCAGCAGTGGTTCTTTTTTGCTTATTATCTAGATACTTTAGGGACATCAGCCACCATTCCTCAATAGATGTACTTGGATTTGTTGGTACCTGAACAGCATTTGTTATCCAAACTCGCATCTTCTCCCAGACTTCACATGCAAAAGGACAGTGAGGGCATAGATGCTCGGCTGTTTCCGGCTCTTGGTCACAAAAAGGGCAGATCGGGTTGCATGGCCAGTTTCTTTGCTCCATTTTGTAAGCTGTTAAGATCTTCGATTGGACAAGGAGCCAAGTGAACAATTGATGCTTCCCTTCTGCATGAGCACGCCACAGGGTTTTTCCATCAAAAGTGTTGTAAGAGCCTGGAACTGAATGAGGTAGGCTGATTTAGTGCTATATTTGACGTCTTGTGTCCACTTCTATGTAATTGTGTCAGGTGCTGAGGTGAACTGAATGTTCTAAACCATGTCCCAAAGCATTGATGAATTCTGCCATCTGTTGCGCCGAAGTCCATGAGTCCAGTTGGTGCTTTCCCTTGCAACAGTGAGATTACTGCTGATACTACGCCGCCAGACTAATGATTGGCCGGCCTGTGTGTCAACCCTTGCTCCGATCCTGCTTTCTAAAACACGGCGGAGGCGTCGCTGTCAGAGCTAACGATCGCGCTGATGCTCCTAAAAAGAGCGCAGCGCAGTGCTCGTGAGCTCGAGCTTTCTGCCGGTAAATGGACCTAGCTGGACCCTTGGTGGCCTCATCTGGCTCCGCTTTTAACTTTTGCGAGGCGAGGATAAAAGATCCCCTCCCTGTGTGGTACTAAAAGTTGACGACAAAAAAATCGGTTAGTTGACCACAATATTGCTAGTTGCTTTTATTCCACAAATATAGTATATTTCTTGATTTACATGCGCACACACAGGCTTTCATATACACTTCACAATTATTTTCAGCAACAAAAACATACACGTGCATAAATTTAAGTATTAAAGTATAGCAAATATATGGCACATTCTTGCACCAAGCGTGAACACAAAAACATGCCAAATCCAGACTACTAGAGATATCTCCCGGAGATTCGAGGTACATTCCCCATCATGCCCTTGGGATTAGTTGAATTTGATAACCTTGTGGGAACATGATCACTGCCTTGCGGCACACTTCTCCTCCTTTGATTTCCTTCCATCTGCTCAACTTGAATGTATGTCAACATGCTGCAAGCATGCAGAGTACAAATAAAGCAAATGCACGACAGTCACAAGCCAACAGGTACCTGTACTCCGTTACCAAAATGTGAAGGAAAAGTGCAATGAATAGTTTGCTAAACTCAGTTGCTGGACATGCCCTTATACCTAACCCAAATGGCACAAAGTTTTTCGATAGTGTGCTTCGCTTTGACTCGTCCTGAGTTTTTTGTTTTTAATCAGTTAATATTTCTAAAGAAAACCAATAGAGAATAATTGCGTACTTGTCACTGACCAGCCACCTCCAAGGGTTAAAGTCAAGTGGATCATCAACGAAATTGGGATTTAAATGGATTGACATGGGGCTCATCATAACAATCCAGCCGGCTGGAATTGTATAACCTGCATTTGGAAAGGAAAATGTAAAAAAAAAATAATTATTTGCCTACTATCGTTACACTCAAAGAAAATAACTACGCACTGTAGTATTTTTCAAATTAGTGTTTGGTTGATAAATACACTACTAGAGTCTGTATCCACAACCCATTTGTCGGTGCAGAAAAATGACCAACAAGTAAATATCTGTAGTTTTATCGTACGTTGTGATCGGAGGTGGCCTAGCACTCAATGACACAGGGTTTATACTGGTTCAGGCAACATGCCCTACGTCCAGTTTGAGTCGATCGGTGACTTTATTCCTGAGCTCAGGTGCTCGAAGTTTGCAGTGGGGTTACAAACGAGAAGGAGAAAGATGTGGTGCACGAGAGGTCCGATCGGCTCCGGTCGGAAGGGCCGAGAGCCACAGGAGCTCCTCTATGAGCTAAGTGTTCAAGCGTGTGTGTGCTTGAAGGTCTGAACCTAGCGGTTCTATGGTTGTGAGCTAGTGAACTTGATCGATCTGGATTAACTTGTATGAACTTGAATCCACTTAGTCTCTTGAGAGAGAGCGCATCCCCTTTTATAGATGAAGGGGATGGCCCTTACAAGTGAGAGGAGAGAGAGTTCGTATGCTTCTAAGTCTTGTTGCCCACGCCGGTGGGTACAGGAGGATGGTAGGCACCCACAACACTGTTGGATGTCGGTTGTATGTGGGAGGTTACGTCGTCTTGTTTCGGGTATGGCAGATGTCGGCACCTACATATACTGTTGATGCCCAGAGGCATGTGAGGAGTTTCACCATGTTCACTTGGTACGGTAAATCCCGACGTCCCACAACATTGTCGATGCTCAGAGGCATGTGGGGGGCCTTACCGTATGGGAGTTAACAGCGCCCACAATACTATAAAGGAAAATGTCGGCGCCTACAATACTGTTTGTGTCAGGACGGTTGCAGAGTATTGTTCCTATAGATGACAGGGTATGGTCCCTGGTATCATGGTTTGACTTGAGCGTCCTTGTCTTATTTTCTCCATTCGTTCTCTGGTCCCTTCCGGGCGGGCGTGCTCGGTCGGTTGGTTCCAGTTGGCTCTGGTTACGCCAGTCGGAGAAGAGCAGTGAGCAGGGTCTTTGCGTACCCTAGTCGGAGACGTGGGGTCAGAGTCGGAGGTAGTGCTTTGCCAGGCCTTCCAGTCGGAGAGACCGTCCGGAGGCGCTGGAGACCGAAGTGAGCAGCTCCGGTCGGAGAGGTGGCCCGGAGTCGACAAGCGGGCGCTGTTCCTCCTCGGCCTGACCTTCCGGTCGGTGACTGAACCGCCCTTCTAGCTTGTTGTTTTAGACACTTGGGCCGGCCCATGAGTTGCGCGCTGTCTGCTTGGGCGAGCCTTTGCAGGGAAGCCGGTCCTGCGAGGGACCCCGGGTTTATGAACCCAACACCATTACTTCAGTATTCCATAGATCCTCCTCTAGGCTCCATGCAAAAAGTCATGAAAAAAAATCCTAAAATAAAGTTTCATAAAATGCACAAGAAGTATACCATTTACTTGCACATCTGTTAGGGGTTTCCTAAAAATCCCAGGTGTAACGTTACTCATTCTAGTGAGCTCATTCACAACCTTCATGCAAAACAAACTCATTAAGTTAATATTTGAAAGCATGAAGCGCCATATATATAACACCGAATGTCCGAATTCTAAACAATTGCATATATTAGAATTAATTACCAGAGTAGTGAATCTTAGTGACTTGTACTCCTCCCATGTGAACCTAGAATTTGGATTCTCTCTGCTTCTGATTATTTCTTCATGCTCCTCCTAAAGCAATATAGTTTGTATTTGGTGAACGACCAATATAATGTGCCATGTATATGTGTGAAACAAAATTTAGTTTTAATCAAAATCAAACATATTTATATGTACTCAAGTATAATTTGGAAAAAAAAAATATGTGCACTTATGAATCTATACTATAGTGCTGCTACCTTCAGATCTTTGAGAACTTTTGGGTTATCGCTGAGGAACTTGAATGCCAATGTGAGGGTGGGTGTCATTGTTACAAAGCTGATGAACAAGAGTGCAACCAATGTATCTATAGCAAATCTTTCATCTATTGTTGTCTTCTCACTCTGTAGTTCCTCAGCAATTAGGTCAAGAAGGTCACTGTGCTTTTTCAGTTGGCGCGCTTAGCCTTTCTCTCAACAGCCGTCCCTATTGAGAAAAACATAAATAGTGAATTGAACATAGAGGCACAAACTTGAAAGCAGTATGACTGTATGAGTACTTGAGTTTTGTTTGACCAAAATACCTTCATAGTAATTTTATTATAAAATTTTTACTTCCTAGACATCTATCTTAAGATATTCATAATACATACCTGCATGCATCGGTAAAATCACTACAAAAATGGTGTTGATACATGACGGATTCAATCCGTCATAAAAGCCCCGAAATCCATCGTAGATGGCCATCCGTGATGGATTTTTTTCTGTCATTTATCGAGCGTCACAAATTGACTGCAGGCCAAGTCCACTCAGCCCACTCTGGGCTAGGCTGAGCCCGGTAACCTGTGACGAAATTTTCCGTCACAGATAGGCTGCCACTTAGGATTTTTTTCGTCACAGATTTGAGTCGCCATGTCAGTAGCCATGTGTTTGCCAAGGTGTACGCTGACGTGTCATCGGTGCCACATAGAATTTAGCCCAGGTGTTTTGTGGCCCAATTCGGGTTTCTAGGAGCTTTCGGCCCTTTATTGTTTTGGGCCAATATGATTTTTAGGGCCTTTTTTGGCCTTTTAGTTTTTTTAGTGGAGTTTTTTTTGGCCTTTTAGTGGTCATGCAACCCAGTTCAAATTGGGCTGCTTCTAGATTTCAACCCAGCTCAAATTGGGTTGCGGCTAGATTTAGCAAAATACAAATATTTCATCTATAATTTTAGCAAAATTAATTACCAATCATCATTAATTAACACCAGTTCGCATCATCACTGATTGACAAATGTTCTCATCATCATTACTTAACACATGTTCTCATCAGACAAATAATCCAGATCACCAAATTACAACTGTCATCACATCTCATACAACATAATTAAGACCTGTTCACAAGCACATGACAATAATTAACAGTCAATCCAGCACATGTCCAAGGCATTGGCCACTCCAACATCAAAGTTTTTTTATCACAACAAAAGGAGCTAACAACTAGCTCAGCAGGAGCAACAGCAGAAATGGCACTATGCCCACTACAGCATCATAGCCATGCAGCAGCAGAAATGATGCAACAAAAAGCAACAATGTTGCCAAGAGACACTGACCATCTTACCCAGTTGGCTAGGTGTGTCCAAACTGACTTAACAGAAGGTTAAGTTTTGCATTAGTCTCAGCTTGGTTCCTTGCCATCTCCTGTTTGTCCGCCAACTTTGCTTGCTCAGATTCTTGTAGCTTCTTCGATAACTCTTCCATTTGTGATTTGAGCTCAGCCTTTGCCAACTTCTCTGCAGCTAGTTGCTCTTTAAGTGTGCCTTTCTTTTTTCTATGAATCGCCACATTCTGCAAAAATGTGGTTTTCTTGGTGTTCTCAGTAAGCACGCCAGCAACTATCTCAGTCACGGAAGGGGCCTCTTGTTGACATAACATGGCGATGTGATCAACACACAGCAAGCCTAAAATATCTGAGTGGAATAAGATCAGAGATCTGTTTTGCTTCCACACAGAACCAACCGATTCTGAAAAAACCCGATGACGTGCCAGTCAATTTGACCTTCAATTGACAAGAAAAGAAAATCTTATCAGTAATTTAAGGTGGAACAGGTCGGTGTTGCACCAAACACTTCCAAATGTACTGGCTAAATAGCCGATTGAAAGGTCCTAATGGCTAGAGGGGGGTGAATAGCCTAATAAAAATTTCTACAACAACACTTAACCAAATGGTTAGATAATTATGAGGCGAAGCGAGTGTTGCGCTAGCCTACTCAAAATGCAAGCCACCTACCACAATTCTAGTTTAGATAGTGTCAATTCACACAAGAGCAATGACACTACCCTATGTTAGTGTGCTCTCAAAGGCTAACTAAAGAGCCACACCAACCAAGCATGCGAGCTCTCACAACTAGCTACACTAAAGAGCTTGTCAACTAGTTTGCGGTAAAGTAAAGAGAGTGATCAAGAGGATTATACCGCCGTGTAGATGAATGAAGCAATCAATCACGAAGATGAATAACAATGATGACCAATCACCTCGGAATCAATGATGAACACAATGATTTTTACCGAGGTTCACTTGCTTGCCGGCAAGCTAGTCCTCGTTGTGGCGATTCACTCACTTGGAGGTTCACGCGCTAATTGGCTTCACACGCCAAACCCTCAATAGGGTGCCGCACAACCAACACAAGATGAGGATCACACAAGCCACGAGCAATCCACTAGAGTACCTTTTGGCGCTCCGCCAGAGAAAGGTCAAGAACCCCTCACAATCACCACGATCGGAGCCAGAGACAATCACCACCTCCGCTCGACGATCCTCGCTGCTCCAAGCCATCTAGGTGGCGGCAACCACCAAGAGTAACAAGCGAAACCCGCAGTGAAACATGATCACTAAGTGCCTCTAGATGCAATCACTCAAGCAATGCACTTGAATCACTCCCAATCTCACTATGATGATGAATCAATAATGTAGATGAGTGAGAGGGCTTTGGCTTAGCTCACAAGGTTGCTATGTCAATAAAAATGGCCAAAGATCTGAGCCATAGCCGGCCATGGGGCTATAAATAGAGCCACAATCAAATAGAGCCGTTATACCCCTTCACTGGGCAAAACGCGCTCTGACCGGACGCTCTGGTCATACTAACCGGACGCTGGCCCTCAGCGTCCGGTCGCCCGATGGACGCCACGCGTCACTAGCTTCAAACGCTGTTCGTTAGATTCCAACGGCTACGAAGCTGACCGGACGCTCCGATCAAAACTGACCGGACGTTGAACCCCAGCGTCTGGTCGTTTCCAGTAAACTCCCCGAGGCATGTTTTTTCGACTGGACGCGTCTGGTCCACCTTGATCGGACGCAGACCAGCGTCCGGTGCTCAACCCTACCCACTGTGCCGTCTGACAGCTCGACCGAACGTAGCCTTTCAGCGTCCGGTCGCTGAGTGACCCAGCGTCCGGTCAGTAGACCGACGCCAGCATCATTTCGACCAACTCCATTTCAACTCTAACTTCTTCACCCTTGCTCAAATGTACCAACCACCAAGAATTTTGCATCCGACCCAAACCCATCTCAACCCTGCAAACACCTTGTGCACATGTGTTAGCATATTTTCACAAATGTTATCAAGGGTGTTAGCACTCCACTAGATCCTAAATGCATATGCAATGAGTTAGAGCATCTAGTGGCACTTTGATAACTACATTCCGATACGAGTTTCACCCCTCTTAATAGTACGGCTATCAAACCTAAATGTGATCACACTCTCTAAGTGTCTTGATCACTAAAACAAAATAGCTCATATGGTTTATACCTTTGCCTTGAGCTTTTTGTTTTTCTCTTTCTTCATTTCAAGTTTAAGCCCTTGATCATCGCCATGCCATCACCATTGTCATGCTATGATCTTCATTAGCTTCTTCTACTTGAAGTGTGCTACCTATGTCATGAGCACTTGATAAACTAGGTTAGCACTTAGGGTTTCATCAATTCACCAAAACCAAACTAGAGCTTTCACCGATTCAATGAGGCTATCGACTAAATAGTCGATATATGTCGTATCCATAAGAAACGATACAAGAAAGCATTATCGGCTCAATGAAACATGATCGATATAAAGTGTTGAGCTGATAAGTTTGATGAAAAGAGTATAGCATGCGAACAAATCGACTGTCTAATATAAATGAATCTACAAATATTTTGAATCTAATCTATCATCATCAACAGTGAGGCTCGATCGGATCGATACAGCTATGATAATGATGATAAACTAAAACCAAAGAATCTATAAAACCATCTACATGTCGACAGATTCATGAAAAACATGTTATATACGTGAAAGTATAGGCAAATCGACTAAAATAGCCGATGCGGCCATAGCAAACAAACAAAGTATATATCCGATCATGAACCAGACCACTAATCGATAATTTCTAATCTAAATTTTTACCAGTGAGGTTCGATCGGATCGATGTAGCTACGATAGTATCATTAGATTAGATCTCATTAACAAGTAAGTTTATTCAAGATTGAAACATATCTTTGAATGCATACTACGTTCGATTGGAATAGAAATAGAACATCCGATCTAGTGGAATTAAGCCATCAATCATAAAATTTAAAGCGTGACCAAACTAGAAGACGACCAATTAAGATGATATGATGTCGATCTATCTCTATCTCAATCAGGTGTTTTATTATAATTAATAAAACATTAATTATAACAAGATCGATAACTGATGAATCAAAAAAAAGTAGCAAGGAAAATCTAACTAATCTCAGTAGATACGATAACTGATGATATTGTGTTAAACAACAAAATATCTAACACAAAATCGATAACTTTGATCTATATTATGATTCATAAGAGATCAATCAACTGATGCAGCCTTACAAACTACGATACAGATCGATAACTAACTTATATTATGGCTCATAAAAGGTCAATCAGCTGATACAGCTTTACAAGCACAATACAAGTCATGACGGTACTCACAAGCAAGCTGGAGGTCGATCAGTCGATGCAGCCCTCTTTGCCAAAGAACTCGCCGAGATCTACAGTACTCCTACTCCTAATACGATGGCAAAAGCCAAAAACATTGTATTGATTGTGTGTTCATCCATTTTATAATAACCAGGGTCTAATATTTATACCCGGAACCTAAACATGAATCCTACTCAAATACGACTTATTACAATTCTTAGAATTAAAGAAAACTTCCTAACTTAATAATAACTTGGACCCTAATTTTCCTTACTCATGAAGTCCGACACGTCTCCCTGGCGCCACTCAAGTATAGCCCATTGACGCCGTCTGCTGACGTCATCCATAAAATAGTCGATTCTGACATTACATCTAAATCAGCTGATATCGATTCTCATCCAATCGATTCCCTTGATAACACAATCCTAGAAGCTTCGAGTCCCCGCGTTCTTCTTCCTAAATTTTGGTGTAAACACCTCTTCATCTTCTGCATGTCCGGATAGCTTGTTTTCCATTTGATCCTAGTAGTGCAAGTAAAAACACATGGTTCATGAGATACAACAACAGATATTAAGGCTGAGCTTTTTTTGAAAATTAACTTACAATAGCAAGCCAGACATCTGGTGTGTAGCCTTTTTTTACTATAGTGGCACTCCTTGAACATATCCCTGTAGAATGGTCACTATTAACTAACATGTATGCAACACTTAATTCAATGTGAAAAAACAAGCAACTTGCATGAGCATGTGATCATCAATAACATGTAATACAATAAAGATCATATAGAAGCAAAGAGCCATCACATGTGGTCATCAATAACATGTAATACAGTAAAGATCATATAGAAGCAAAGATCATATAGAAGCAAAGTGCCATCACATTAACTAGGCATAATTACACATCCCATTAGTCAACAATCCAATTTGTATCCTACATTTATGCCTTTTTGTTGCAACTTACATGTGCTTCTGAAATCTTTAATACAAACCAAGTAGCATAATTCTCAAAACATATGTGCAAGATGCAGTAACTTATCAAATTTTCCAAATGCACCATGTAGTTGCGTGAGCCAGTTGTTTGATGGTACTTGACCATGCTTCGGTTGGTTTTGTTCAGTTCAGAGTTCTCCTACACCATGAACAGGATCCATGTTAAATAGGCATCTAAGTTAGCATATAGGAGGCAAACTTTTAGCACAAAACATACCATTTTTTGTAGTTGCCCATGATTCGACAAGTTCATTCCACTGTGTATCAGTCATACTTTTGAGAGGAGAAGTATTTCTTATCAAATGGAGCGGAAAAGGATTAAAGTACATCCTCTTCAGATGATAGAGATGTTGGCAAACTGCTTTCTCCATCATTTGGGCACAAGCAAATTTAACATGAGCAGAATGTATGTCGATATCAAACTTTGCCTATTTAAATCAAAGAACACAAGAGTATTAGCAAGGGAGCAGCTCTAGCAAAGATATTTTTGGAGTAGGCTAATAGTCCATAAAAATAGGGTAGGTGTCCCCTTAGGCATTGTACATGGTGTTTCTAAAACAATTAAATGAGCTTGCTACAAAATTTGGTGGACAGATAACTATTAGTAATGTTGCAGCTATTGTAATCTTCATAGATAACTATTCAAATCAAATAACAGAATTAAATGAACTTGATCTACCAAACCTAATTTTAAATCTTCATAGATAAGTATTCAAATCAAAGAACAGATTGGTAAGGGAACATAAGAGTATTAGTAAGGTTGCAGCTATTGTAGAAGTACTTAGCTAGATAACAGTAAACAAGGAATACTATAACAATGAATCTGAATGTCTATAAATTAACAGATTAGTAGGCATTAAAGCTACAATGGCATTGGATAGGGACTTACAGCTACTTTCCCCCTAAACATTTTGTGGATCACGGTCTGATTCTTGCAGTCCTTCCATTTGGGAAACACAGGCACATGGTTCCTCACTATTATGTTGCATAAAGTTGCAAACTTTGCAGGAACAATAGGATGTACTGGCCTTATGTCCCCTTCTTTGATGACCACTGGCAGTTTCCCACGTCGAGATCGGGACATCCTTTGCAGAGCTGCTCCTTTATTATTCCCCCTGATCCATGGTTCCTCTTCTGGGTGTACATGTACAAATAATTATAACTAGTGAGCTAAAAATAAACTTGATTTGACAGTTAATAATACAATAAACTATTGAACTGAAACAATAGGGCTAAGAGGATTAGGGTGCAATAACATGCCTTCACAGTCTATGTCCATTTCAGTTTCACCTTCAAGCTGGGCATTACCATCATCTTCACTGGCCACCAGGTTGTCCCCATGAGTTTGGGCTATACCATCACCTTCGCTGGCCACCTGATTTTCCCCATGACCCTAGGCTATACCATCACCTCCACTAGCCACCTAATTGTCCCCATGACCCTAGGCTATACCATCACCTCCGCTGGCCACATGGCTGTTTTGTTCCTCCAAGCCATCACCTAGAAATAGTGATATAGTCAGAATGTGCTATCATTTAACATGAGCAAACATACAGATGGTAAGTAACAATTGAGTTGTCATAAAAACTTGCCTTCATGAAGTGGATGAGTGTGCTCGTCACAGTTGCCAACACTTTCATCAGCTGGGCCAGCACAAGGGACTTCATTTGGTGGCAAACTTTTTCTTGCCCTTGTAACGACTATACTCACTGGCGGAATTGTAGGCGCACTCTTTTTTACGTGCCTTGAACCCATCAGGAGCCATGCCAGCATGTCTTTTCTTGCTACTAAATGCTTCCTAAACGCAAATGCAAACATAGATCAATCAATAAGGCTTGGCTTGTATTATATTGCGTTAGCAAGACAATACAAGCATCATAGGATTGGTGGAATTAGCACCTTAGCATTGTTAGTAGCACACAGATCTCCATCACTGGTATCATCAAGCTCAGGATGGTAGTTAGGATCATAATTTCTGTCATTTCTATGGTCAACTGTAGCATCATGTTGCGGGAGCACTCTTTTGTTTCCAAGCGCTACGACTAATGCAGGAATTCCTAGCTCTTGCATCCTTGCACTGTTTTGCATACATTTTCTTAGCTGCAGAAGCTCACATGGATGCAATTGGGTTTCTAAAAAAAGAAGTGAAATCATTAGCTGTGTGAAACAAAAAGGGATTAAAGCAGCACATGCATAGAACCAGAACAAGGAATTATATCACAGCCGCCCTCTCCTACATAAATATACAAAACCATCACCTCATCAAGTAACAAATTTTTTCTTCTATTCATGTGAAACACGGAGGAATGGATTAAAGCACAATGACCAAAGGACAAATCCTATCAATCTAGAGTCTCGTGTCAGCATAAATCTAGAGTCTCTTGTCCGCATTCACGACACAAAAAGGGATTGAAGCCCAAGGACAAATCCTATCAATCTTGATACCCATCAACATGATCTATTTTACCTAGAAAAACTACCAAAATATGGGCGCTAATAAGAGTCGAGTGCTGGGAAGAACCCAAGTACCTGTTGTGTTGCGTTTGTTTCTTCCCTTCGTTCCACCGCCCGACGCCATCTAATCGGTGGCCGGCTTTGTTGTGTACTGCTCATCGACGATGTGTTGTAGCGGCATGGATGATAGTAGGGGACTGATGGCGGAGGCAGGGATGGCAGCAGCAGGGAGGTGGACGACGGCGATGGAGGAAAGGCCTAGGGTTTGGATGGAGTTGGTGAAGCAGATGGCGGAGGCAGGGATGGCGGAAGGGTTCAGATGGCGGCGGCAAGGAGGTGGACGATGGTGGTGGAAGGGGAGGTGGACGACAGTGGTTGAATGGTGGCAGCAGGGAGGTGGATGACGGCGGCGGAGGAAAGGCCTAGGGTTTGGATGGAGTTGAGGAAGTGCGGCGCCAGGAGGGGAGGGGATGGGAGGGTTTGGATGGATATGGGTCCTGGCATGCGAAATTACTATGTACCCATCAGGATGTCCCTCTGTGGTACATTGTTTGGGTCATGGCAAGCGAGGGTAGAAGCGTCTTTTGCAACCGTGAAATCCTGTTGGAGGCGCGCCACCGTGCGAAACAGGCGAAATTTTGCCACCTAAACAGTACAATTGGAGTTGGGCCGGCCTCATTTTCAGGCCCAGCTAAGGATATATGTTTTTCTTTTTTCTTTTACTAGCATAAATACATTTCATTTTAAAATTTAAATCATAATAAATATGCTTGTTTATGAAAAAGTCAACAACACAAAAGTTGTATGACTCGTCGAGATCTAGAACTTTTGTATTGGTCCTTTCTCCATAGGAGTTCGTTTGATGAATCAAAATTTGAATTTCACAATATGATAACTTTCAAAATTAATTTTAGGGACAATAACTGATTTCAAATGAAAAATTCATCAACAAGGAAGTTGTAGAACTCATCGATATGTACAACTTTTTTTTGATCATTACTCTATGTGACAAAGTTTGAACAATTCAAATTTTGAATTTCAACAAATGACAACTTCAAGCAAGATTTTGTAACACTAAATGATTTCAGCTGAAAAGGTCATGAATACCAAAGTTGAATAGCTCATCAAGATCTACAACTTTTATTTTGATAATTTCTTCATTCGATAAAGTGGTAGTATACATTGTTCATGAATCATCGAATCTCTCCATCATAAATTATAAGTCATTCTAACTTTCTTAGAGAGTTAAAGCAAAGTTTGATCAAATTTATATAATAAAATAATAATATTTATGATACCAACTAAGTATCATTGGATTCTTTATTAATTATATTTTCATAGTATACTTGTTTGATGTTGTAAATCTTTGTGATTTTTAAATTTTGGTCAAACTTAAGATATTTTAACTCTCTAAGAAAATTGAAATGACTTATAATTTGGAATGGATGGAGTAGCAATTATCTATGTTACTCGTGCTTAGTGCTCATCATTTATTTAATGTCTAGGTTGTCTTATTTGGGTCTGCAAAATAAAAAATATAAAGATGCGGACGCTTAAACATTCTCCCGTATGTTAAGTACAGATCTGACCGGGCATCTTGTCACCATCCCTACCATTCATGGCGTTAATTTACATTAAGAAAATAGCGTAATAGCTCCCTACTGTAATACTAGCGTCTATAAGCTTTATATATAACTATAACTAAGAGCTATGCTATGTATTGTCTTCTTGCGCCTATGCGGAGGGTTTTTTTTTTTTTTTTTTTTTTTTTTTTTTTTTTTTTTTTTTTTTTTGCGGCGGTAAGATTAGCTCCAGAGCTTTGTCACCAGCGTAGCACCATGTCCTTCATTCATACTTGATCCCTCCGATGTCCAGCAATGTCCGGTTCCTACGATTATTGAAGACTTTGTCGTTTCGTTCTCTCCAAATTTCTAAAACTCCTCATTCTTCAATCTGAGGAACTAATCTTCATTCTTCAACGCCTCTTGCATATTTAATGTCAATGGGCAACCCACTGGACGTGGTTCAGGTCCATACATCAAAAGGAGACCGACACCAGTCCAAAACATATCTGAATCAATGAAATAATATTAGCAGTTGCATCGTTGGATACAACGTAGGATGCAGATTCATTACCTCCGATCCTTGATTTTCTCTCGCAATCATCAACAACAAGGTCGATGACCTTGAGAAACTGTCCTGGTTGGGAGTGCGCAAGAGCACCCCCTTGTAGATAATGGCCACAAATTGACTGCCTGCCGATGACGCTTGCAATGGCAATCTCGTCGTGCAATCACCGAAGTCATCGCAGGTAACAAGATCCCGACAAAAAAATTATCTGATTTCGTCCGGTGGATTTATTTGGGCTAAACCCTAAACAAACTGGATGCAAAAACAACGAAAAAAAGAGATGGGTTCCCTCTCCTTACCCGGCAGGTGCACCGGAGAGGAAGGAGAGGAGCCCTAGGTAGAGGTGTGGCGACGGTGAGGACCTAGGAGCAAGGGCGGCGTTGGCGTCTTCCTATTCACCCTAGGCGCGCGGTTGCTAGGCATGGTTAGCCCCAGGCAACAATATTGCTTGTTCAACTGGATAGACATATAAGCGTTATAGTAGGGACATTTTAACCTTCACATGTTACAATAATATTGTAGTTTGACACTAGCAGTAATTGTTTCCTCCGTCCATTTCGTGGCTTGAATGCGCAACGAGATTGACTTTTTTTTTTTTTGATAATTAGTAGTAGCAGAAGGTAACGCCTTGACTAATTCCAGTGTCGTATTTGAATGTGGTAGCCATCAGGGAATTCTAGCCCCGGATTTCGGACTGTCTTGCCACCTCCAAGACTTTTCCACCTGAAATATGTGAAAGAAATTAAAGGGCGCTGGGAAATGAATTTAGATTATTTTCTAACTAAATTCTGACTCCCGGAGAACTAAGCTTGTGAAAATTCTACCTGTATCTAGTGACAAGGAAATGGAGGAAAATAGACATTTGCAGCTTGCTGAAGTCTGCTCCAACGCAGGATCTGAGGCCTCCTCCGAATGCCATGAAGTGTCTTGACCCACGGTCTATCTCCGGTTTATCCTGTATGTGGACATGTCCAAAAAACAATTTTACCGGATATCACTACATGCATGTGTGTTTCCGCATACATGGACTACTGAATCCACAAACCTTGAATCTTGTAGGGTTAAAGATGAGGGGATCTGGGTAAATGACTGGGTTCAAGTGCACTGCTGGAGGACAGACCATCACTCCCCATCCTGCTGGAATTGTGAACCCTGCCAAGCAAGGGGATTAGAAAAGTATTCAGTTATTGCTCCTCAGTTTGAGCACGCATAATTTTCCAGCCGATAAGATTAGTCGTCGAAAGCACTTTAAAGTAACATCGAATAAAGCTATTGTGTTTGGTTTTAGAGTGCGATCAGTTTGCTGAAACAGATAGGACGACATGTGTAATGACAGCTTCACCTTTGAACCGTATATCTTTCAGTGCCTTTCTGAAGATGCCAGGCGCAATATTGGCTAATCGGACAGTCTCGTTGATAACCTATAAAAATAGTGTGGATCTTCCTGTTATTGTTGTATCTTAAATAATATTTTTGTACCATGTATGAAATGTTTGAGAGCAAACATATGCATGCACGCTCATAGAGTTCATAGTGCACGCAGTAGTATATAACTGAAGCCAATTGTTCCAGTTATACATGTTCTTAACACTAGCAGGTGCAGGTCAGGTGATTATTGACCAATTTTTGTCGTAGCCGATCGACAACCTGGGACGTGAACGTCATAGACTTGTACTCCATCCATGTGATTCCATCAGATCCATGGCGCGCCTTACGAATCGTTTCATGCTCCACCTGCATGCATCAAAGCCAAAATTAAATCGTAGAGGCATCAGTGCCGATCAAAGGTTGTTTGTATGTTCCTGACCGTGAGCTCTTCCAGGACTCGAGGATGGTCTGCGAGCAGCTTGACGGCCAGAGTGAGCGCCAGCGACGTCGTGTGGAAGCTGGCGAACAGGAGCACGAACATCAGGTCGAGTGCCATTCTGTCCGTCACGACCGGCTTCTCCTTCGTGATCTCCTGGATGACGAGGTCCAAGAAGTCGCCGCCATGGCGACGTGCCGTTTCCATGGCGCCTTCTCCTGCTTCGAGCACCTGTACCGATCTCTTCCTCTCCTCTAGCACTTCCTGCAGCACCTCCATTGCGCTCTGCCGGCCCTGAAAGTGACATGACAGATAAAAAAAAGGCCAAGCTTGTGCAGAGTTAATTAATTCGATCGTGATACGGACACCATAGTGCAGCGAGTAGCAGCATGTACTCACCTTCATGCAAGAGTAGTATGCTGTTCCTGGCAAATACAGAGGGAACGAGATGAGCCCTCGAACGAAGTCGAAGAAGCTCTTCCTCAGAATCTTGGACCTCGACGGCTCCAAGTCGAGCAGCTTGTTCGCTGAAAGATCGAACACCATCTACGCGCACAGACGACACAGACATGCAGCAATCACAATTCACAACAATGGCAGCCTGGCACACAGAAACTGTTACTTGCGTACCGTGGAGACGGCCTCTTTCAGTTCGACGGCCGGCAGGGTCGACCAGGTGCAGAGGGAGCTGCTTACGGCGTGCTCGACGTCGCGGAGCATGGACGACTCCCTGAGGCTCTCCGGGCCGAAGTAGCGGAGCACCATGTTCTTGAGGTACTTGAACATGGCGCCCTGCTGCTCCCCGACGTTGTCCCTGCCGAGGATCTCCACGAAGGAGTCCGGGTACCAGCTCTGGAACAGCTGCCCCTCCTGCTGGAACACCATGTAGTTGAGCTCCTCGTCCGCGGAGACCACGACCGGGTGGCCCACCAAGCTCGTCTTGAAGATCGGGCCGTACCTAGCTTGCACTCGAACGGGACAGGTTTCAGATTCAGAATCGCCACACGAGCCCGGCCCATCATGTTCCAGCTTAATCGGGCCTCGGCCCAAGCCCAAACCGAGGCGGCGTACCTTTCCAGCCTGTGCCGGACGAAACGCGGGACGTCCAAGGAAGCCTCAGGGGAGAAGAACTCCAGCGTCTCCCCGACGAGCGGCAGGCCCATGGAGCCCGGCGGGAGGCGGCCGCTGCATCGAGGGTTCCTCCACCTGTGCACCGCATACAGCAGCAGCAGCAGCAGCATGAGGAGGAGCACGAAGGCCGCCACGCCGGAGAGCCGCATGTGGTACGCGCACATCTGCGAGATCGGGGACGGGCGATATGGGAAAACTCACGTCACGCGCCTCTGCATGTTTCGGAAGCTGCCACATAGACACGGCACTCGAAATTTAAAAGACCACGGGCTTCCTCAGCTAGCACAAGTTTAGTGTGTAAAGAATATGGCCCGGCCGGACTTTGACCGTGGTCTGGTGAATATGGCAACGTAAAGGGTGTGGAGACTAGTGGTTGCTGCATCTGTTACAGTTGGTAGGTAGATTCGAGTGGTTCTTTAATATACAGCATGTTCGCTTTGGTCGTATTTGGCTTATAAGCCATGGTTTATCAGCTAATGAATAATATTTTTCTCTCACACCAAACCAGTCAACAGTACTTTCAGTCATGGCTTATAAGCCAAATCAGCCCAAACGAACAGGACGATAGACATTCGGTGGTTCTTTTACAGTTTCGAATGTTCCATCATTCAGTGGTTGAGACTTGAGAGGTCGGTTCCACAATTCTGAAAATTTGTCAGCCATGAATTGGTCTTAAAATAAACTAATTTATTTATTGTAATTATTAAGGATTTTTTAGTGATTGTGGTGATTAGAGTCTATTTATTCAGTTGTGAGCTATGAAAAAGCTGTTACAAGCTGCTATGAGCTATAAACAGGTCTTCTGGAAAAGCAATTTTAGGTTCCAACCGTTTAATTGTTCGACCCTTTAGCAGCAGAAGCACTTTTTAAAAGTTGAATCAAAACATAGCCTTTAATCACCGTCATGTCACAAAACAAGTAGAACAGGGTCGATATAATGATACTTGTTATGCATCACAAATATTAGCATTTTTTAATATATATTTGGTTACATTTTTAAATAGATTGACTCTCTGGGAAATAAGATGTGCAATTATTTTTTGGCGGATAAAGTAACCTCATAGATTAAGTAGTACAAGGTTCCATAGAGAATACTGCCTTTCATAGTTTTAAATTATCATAAATGCAAGTTTTAAAATTATCCTAAACTAAACTTAACCTTTATGGTTAGCCATATTAGCAATAGAAATAACTTTTAGATAGTTTAAATGGGTTATACTAAAATGGTTGTCCTTTACAATGTTAATTAGCCATAAATATAAGTTTTAGATGGTACGTTGTTCTTCACATATATGGATAATATTGGATATTTCACATTTAAACATTGATATGAAATTAGGTAGAGAAGAATCATAAAAATAAATTTGAAAACATCTATTTAGCATCTATATTAAAACCGAATATGAATATAAGGATACAAATGTTTGATCTTCTAGATGTTTAGACATCCAGGTCCATCCCTGGCCTCTACACCGTCGGATCAAGTGGACATTATTATGCCATTCCTTAAGTACCTCCTCTATGCGCTAGACCTGCCCAAACATGCATTATTATTACTAGCAAATATACTCATGTGTTGCAGCATGGTGTGCAATTTGTTGTGTTGTGTGCATGCCATGATAATGAGCTAGTTGTTTCTATTGAATTAGACTGAGCTTGAATCAACCTTAAATCAAATAAATTCTAAGGTCCATAATAAATGTTAGTGCACTAAAGGATTAATCTTATATGGGAAATTAATAGGAGATTGACTCAACTTAAAGAGATGACTTATATTGTATGTATTAGTTGTGAGTTTAATAAAAGTGAAAGGCGAGCCACATGTCTGCACGTACATCACAAAGCGAATGGGCTCGGACGGCCAGACCATGATATAAGTGATATGACGTCAACTAATGTTACGTGGCTCGAAACATAAAACAAGAAAGGTAAGTGTGAGCGACAACTGACTAAAGAGTGGAAAAGATACGAGTGAGCGACAACCAACCAAAGAGTTGAAGAGAAGCGTGAGACGGAAGAAAGAAAATTTGCTCTTTAGTATAGGTACAGATTATTTTCTTATAGAATAACCTTAGGGCTCGTTCGTTTGCCGTGGATTGAATGCCTGGAATGATTCCAGCTGGAATTGCTTCACAATTTGTATAGTTTTCATAAGCTGGAATTGTTTCTGGGCCAAATCCAAGGTAACCGAACCTAGCCTTAGTCTTTGGATGTCGGGTACGCCGGGATTTAGGACTGGAGGAAAGAAGCAACCTCTAAACTCCGGCAAAGGTCGGTGCCGGCGTGGAGGTCATGTGGTTGCGCTATAGCCTATAGACCGTCACATTGCGTATATTATTGGCTCAAGAATAACTCCTTATTAAAATAATAGTGTATGGTAAATGGTGCGTGTGCGGTGTGCCCTCATCACCACCCGTTGTAACTGCACTGCACGGGAAGTTATGCTGGTAAGTGGTAACCAGAATCAACGAACCATCACCGGCTCCGGCTGGATGGCTGATCCGAATGTTGTTCCGTGGGATTCTCCTGTCCTGCCTCCAATCATACCCACACGGCTAGCCTGCACTGCGTCCTGGACTCCTTGTCTTATCGGCAACCTTTCTAGGGGTCGTTGGAACAGCAGCGCACCGCCGGATGTCCCTGGCAGAAAGCTATCCGTGGTACTGGCGTCGTTGCAAAAGCTGCGTTTTCTCATCATCCATCCCCACACGAGCTTGGCCAGGGCAGTGGGCAATGACTACTAGGACTGCAGGAGCATAGGACAATCAAGCAACTGAACTTTTGTTGTCAAAAAAAAAAAAAAAAAAAAAAAAACCTGAACTTTCTCCTGCAGTCCTGCTTCGTCTCAGTCTCAGGGTATGTTTAGTGGTATCTCCAGAAGGTGGAGTACTGTCGTATCATGGTGAGAGATGAGCTTACCATGGCTGCAAAACTACAAATGGCCCTAACACACTTGAGTAGCAGAATAGCCAGCTGCATGAAACATGATTATTTTTCATGTGTATCACTAATGACTTCCTCTCTTAGATCCTTTTGGACAGCTGTCTGACAGAGATTCTTAACCACTGCTAGTACCCTAGGTACTAGATTTTGGCAATTGTTCAACCACTAACCGGTAGCTACATGCTGATCTTAGAGAGGTCATCATTCCAATCCAAAACTCCATTATGCAGCGTTAGGTGAACTTAGCACCTCAGCTAGCTACAACTCGGTACATTTCAGTGCAGTCCAGAGGGGGGGAAATCATACTAGCGGCCCGGGCTGCGAGCCTCATGCCATGTTCATGTTCATGTTCTTCTGTGTCGTGTCTCTGTCAGTTTTGATTCCGGTACATAGCCCATTGGACCGTCTGTGTTTGTCCTTTTGCTCCCCGTGTCCGAGACCAATCCGCTCTTGGGCAGTTACACTGCTTCCCTAGTGTGCATGCCAGTTGCCAGTGGAGTGTAGAGACGATAGCCCCGTCGCTATTTTTGAAAGGGTACGTGTCCTATCTCCACCCCCACTCTATTATTTTTGAGTCAGTCTCAGGCCATCGGCAAATTACTGTGCCCGCATTATTCATTCTGCTGGCTGAGACCATAATTCAGGCACCTACTGCACTCGAAACATGATGCCAGCTCTACTAAGGTATGTTCTGCCAGAAAACATTAATCACTTGGTGAAAGCTATTGAGGCCAGTAGACAAAACATGCACGGCGTGACAGTGACAATTTTGTGCTATATTTGCGCAAAAATCGCTTTCTGATGCTGATGGAAGTCAAGTGGTTCGGACTGTTTCGGCATTTTTTTTCCCAGCATATCTGACGGTACAGTCAGAATTTGTGACATTTTCCTTGGTTTGTCTTCCTCTTGTACTTTCGGCACCGACACATACGCCGGCAGAAAATAATGGGGAGACGCAACCGTTTCACAATTGATGCGTTTGGTGTGAAGCGCCAAACTTGCAACCAAATTACTGGTCAAATCAGAACGTTTAGTGCCCGTTTGGTTACCCTACTAAAATTTAGCTACTAAATTTGAGTCACTTTAGCTACTAAAATATCAAACAAACTGATCAAAAAGAGACTAAAGTAGTTTAGTCACGTTAGTCACCCAAGAGTAGTTAAAAGTGGGCTAAAGTGCCCAGTGAACAAGGGCTGCCCTCTCATTATTGCTGGTCCCCCACCCTGATTTAGGCATTCATTAGGGGTAGTTTGGTCTTTTTTGAACTGCTTTAATGGCCTTTAGTCACTTTTAGTCAATAGAACCAAACATGGGTGTGTTATGGTGGGAAAAGTGTACCAGCGTCGTAACAAGAAGAGTGGCTGAGCAAGTCATGCTGAGGCATGCACGAGAGTGCGGTCACCAGGGTTCAGGAGTGGGAGCCAGTTTGGCTTCGCCGATTCAGTAGGAGTCAGTTATCAGGATTGCTATTTTGGTTGGAGTTTGTTAAGTCAAGTTTGTTAGCCCTTAGATTCAGGAGAGATTTGTTATTGAGTTGGTATAAGTGTCAAACATTATGAAGTAATAGATTTTTAGCCTGGATTGAGTTTTTCTCCCCTTGAGCCTCCGGGCGTTACTGTTCATGTCTTCCTGTTGTCGTCGAGTTCTCAGCCAGGCGCCGAGCACGGCGCCGCCAGTTCATCGCCGGGGTTTCAAGCCCAGGCCTCCCCTCTCGCACTCCTACTCCCTCAGATCCTTAAGCTCCAACAACCTGGTATCAGCCATGTCTGGTCCTAGTTCATCAGCCGCTGCCGTCGTTCCAACCACCGCCGCTGCCACCGCCGCCGCCACCACCTCCGCGTTCCCTGTGCTCACCACCTCTGCGCCCATCGTTGCCACCACCGTGTCGCTGCTCAGTCCGCAGTCCATGACCCCAGCATCTCCCACCGAGGCCTTCAACGCCTTGACGACGGTCATCTACGCGATGCAACGCCAGATGGGGGACATCTCCTTGCATCTCGCTGCTGTGGAGCGTCGGCCCTCGTCTTCGGTGCAGCCGTTCTTACAGTACGAGCTGTCGGGTTATGGCGGCATTCTGGGGCTGCCTGTGTCGGCCCCGGCCATCTCGGAGTTGCCGCTATCCGCGCCGCCTTTCTAGGCTACACCACCTGTGCCGACCATCGGAGTCACCATCACCGGGGCCTTGTCCCTGCCTGCCGTCGTCGCCTTCCACGAGTGTTCCCATCACCCAGATTTCCTTCCCGCACTCGCCATCGTCAGTGCCTTTGAAAGTGCATTTGCCCCCTATGTGGGTTTTGGTGTATTGATGACATCCAAATTAGGGACTAATGTGATCTTAATGAGATATGTTGTAGCTATTAGTCCTATGAAAGATTCAAAGAGTTGATAAAGATGAAATGGTATCCCTCAATTCTTGAAGTTGTAAAGGCGGACGAACTCAAAACTATCTCCAAAGGTTTTAATTTTGTTTTTGAGTTTAGGATCCGCCGCACTATAAAGAGGGATGCAAGTTTAGTTGGTCTGAGGAAGATAGAGTGCTCAAGCATTTAAATAAAATCAAAAGAGAGTCACTCTAGCACTTCACGCGCACTTAGAATAATTTTCTATGACTTTCGGTGTCAGAAGTCCCGACGTAAGTCGGAACTCCCGACAGTCGGAACTCCCGACCTAAGCCAGGAGTCCTGGCACCTGTGCTTCTGACTACTCGCTGTCTGTGCTCGTCGGAAGTCCCGACGAACGTCGGGAGTTCCGACCGTCGGAAGTCCCGACGTTCGCTGGGAGTTCCGACACTGACCTGACCCTTGCTAGGAGTCCCAGCATCTGCGGTGCTGGCTGTTTGTTTAACTGAGCACGTCGGAAGTCCCGATGAACATCGGGAGTTCCGACTGTCAGAAGTCCCGACATGTGTCGGGAGTTCCGACACTGACTTTCACCCGTGGACTTCTGACTCGTTGTGAACAGTGTTTTCTGTTGTAGTCGGAACTCCCAGGATCTGCGTCGGGACTTCCGACGTAGATCTGAATGGTTGGATTTTCACTTGGAGTATAAATACTCCTCTCTTCACTTCTAACCGTTACGGACTCATTTCATAGTTGACTCACTTCATGCTGAACTGCTCCCAAGCAACAAAAGCACCCCTCTCCTTCCTCCCCTGCTCTAATCTTTGATTCCCTTAGGTTTTGAGTGAAAGGAGAGTGGATTAAGTGAGAGCATCACTTTGGAAAGCTTGAGCACTTGATTTCTTCGTCAAGCCGGTTGATTTTGCGTCTATTACTCTTGGGGCTTTGCCCCTAGCCGGCTAGGCGTTGCCCTAGAGCTTCCATCTTGTGGAAGAGCCTTGGGAAGTTTGTATCACCCTTTGATTTCTTAGTGGAAAGCTCAAGTGACCTTTGTGGTCGCTTTGAGAGAGGCAAGGAGGTGGAAAAGACTCCGACCTTAGTGGTCACCTCAACAACGAGGACATAGGAGCTCCTTTATGGGGTTGCCGAACCTCAGGATAAATCCTTGTGTCCCGCGTGCTTGTTGTTGTTGTTGTGATTGCTTGAGATTACTTGTATGTGTTTGTCTCTTTGTCTCCAAAATCCCTATTTTAGGGTTTGGTCTTGATCTACCGTTTAGAGGCTTTACGGCGTCAAGGGAGTGACCCAACATCTTCATCAAACCATAGGGAAGTGAGGTTGTTAGATTATTTATCCGCAAAGTTAAATTTGACACTGCTTTTCTAGTTTACGTAGGCGTCGGAACTGCTGACGTTTGCGTTGGAACTTCTGACAACGTCGGGAGTTCCGACCCAAACGTCAGGACTTCTGACAGTGGCTAACAGATTTGAACTTAGCATTTGCAGTAAATTTTTAGATATGCCTATTCATCCCCCCCCCCTCTAGGCATTGTTAGATCCTTTCAATTAGTATCAGAGCGAGGTCTTCTCTTTGCGTTTCACCACGTGAGAATAAACAATGTCGGAGACCGACAAGATGCAAGCCATTGCCGTCGAAATGGCCAAGAAAATAGCTAAAGAGTTGATGAGTACTCAAGTCAAGCTCTTTCAAGATGAAATGAAAAAGATGCAAGATGAGATGAGCAAGTTGAAGGAAGAATTGAGCAAGAAGGTTGATGATGCAATAAGTGGCAAGAATGATATTAGTGACAAGAATGAAGCAAACAAAGATGCCGCTAGTGATATTGGAGCCGGTGAGCATGCTCATGGAAAAGGAATATATTCACACATGAGTTTTGACTATGGACAAATCATGAAAGGTTCAACACTACATACTCTGTCCGTCAATATTGGCAAGCCACCTCACTTTGATGGAACAAGATACACCGATTGGTCTTACAAGATAAAGATGCATCTAATAGCTGCAAGACTTTGGGAAGTTGTGGATGTTGGTGTGATGATTCCTACCGATGAAGATAGAGAGATAACTCTGGAAGAAGTGCACAACCTCCATCAAAATGCACAAGCTATAGCTTTGCTTGTGTCAAGCCTAGCTCCGGATGAGTTTAGAAAAGTGAATGGAATGGAAAGTGCAAAGCAAATTTAGGATACTTTGAAAGTATCATTTGAAGGAGATAAAAGTGTGAGAAAAGGCAACATAGAGTTACTTCATGGTGAATTGGAAGGATTTGTATTCTTGCAAAATGAAACAACACAATCCATGTTTGATAGGCTCATGGCATTGGTCAACCGCATAAGATCTCTTGGTAGCAACGAATGGGATGACAACAAAGTTGCTAGAAAGATGTTGAGAACCTATAGAGCCAGGAACAACATGCTAGTGTCCGTGATCATGGAAAGGCCCGGCTATGATGAGATGACACCTCAAGAAGTTCTTTCAAAGCTCAAGCGTCATGAGTGTCTAGATGAAGATGCAATCAATGCTCACAATCAAAATCCTAATGCAATGGGATTCAACAAGAGTGCCGCCCTTAAAGCAACTCAACAACATGAAGGTCAAGTTTCACGTCAAGAAAAGAAGAAGAAAGTGAAGGATGATTCCACAAGTGGAGAAGAAGATTCTGATGCGGAGGTTGCATTTGTGATTAGAAATCTTAGAAAGTTTGTGAAGAAGAAAAGCAATTGCAAGACCTATGGTGATGGTAAGAGAAGGTTCAAAAAGAGATTTTGCTATGGATGTGGTCAAGTTGGCCACTTCATAGCCGATTGTCCTAATAAGAAAAGGAAGCACAAGCATGACAAGGATGAAGATAAGAAGAACAAAGACAAGAAGAGAGGTGAAGCTCATCTTGGGGAAGAATGGGAGTCAAGTGATAGTAACTCAAGTGATGATGAGAAGAAGAAGAAGGGAGCCGCAAACATCGCCATCCACCACTCTTCTTCACCGACCATGATCTTCCCCGACTCAACTTCATCACCAAAGCTCTTCTCCAACCTATCTTCATCACCGAGGCTCTTCTCCAACCTCATCGACAATGACTACTACACCCCAACTTGTCTCATGGCAAAAGGGGAGAAGGTACATACTACACCCATTTCCTCTAGTGATGAGTATGATAGTTGTGATGATAACATAGAAGAAATTGAAGCAACCATGATAAAGAAATTTGGTAAAAAGGCCTTCACTAAAATAAAAATGCTAATGAAGAAACTAGAGAAGAGGGATAGATGCTTAGAGTTGCAAGGAGATATAATTACTCAAGAGAGAGAGAAAAACCTTGCACTTGAAGCATCTATCGCCGAGGAAAAGATGAAGGTTGAGAAGTTAACCATTGAATTGTCTTTAGCTAATGACTCAATTGGGAAATTGACTAAGGAACATTCCTCGGTTAATGATCAAATAGCTAGCCTTAAGAATGAAAAGAGTATAGCTCAAGTGAAAGTGCATCTAGCCCTTTAGTGGGTTTTGGATGATTGAATGACAACGTGATTAAAGGACTAACCCGTTTGCTAAGTGTGAACATGTAATAGGTTATCTCACAGGTACTTAATGAAAGCCAAAATGATGTGTTGTTTTATAAACAATCTAGTTCAAGCACAAGACAATAATGCAAATGGAATTCATGTGAAGGCTTATTTTTTGTGGGATTTTCATGTACTATGTGAAAGCAAGCTCATGATTATTAGTTAATGAGACATGAGGGATTGCGTATGGAATGGTCTTATATTTGAAGCTTGCTAAATTAAAATGAAAAAGATAACAATACATATGAATGGATGATTCAACAACAAGATGTGACTTAATGGCTTGAGATGGTGAAGATAGCAAGGAAAGACTTCGAGGTACTAAGCAAGGGTGAAGGGCAAGCGACGGCTTGGTGGCCAAAGAACCTAGCTAGGGTGAAGAAGAAAGTACTTGCATTTAGTTGAGGTACTAATCAAGCTAAGATGGTCATATTGATGTGAAGAATCAAATCTATAATGAAGTATTTGATGGAAGTGACTTGATACATTTGGGATTATTCAAATTTAATGAATGGAATCAAGTCACATGCTCAAGATGGCTATGCTCAAATGGAAAAGATCAACATCAACTTGTTAGCACCCTTACTTGATGAAGATTGGAAGGGACGGCATCAATTCAAAAGAAATCAACTCAAGTGGTATAAATTCATTTTTTCTTTGATCTTGAGTTTAATAGGTATGCCGTACTACTAAGAGGGATGCATCATGTTGATAGATAATGTTTCATAAGTGCTCAAGCCAACTCATGTGAGATTTGAGTGTTTGAGAGACAAAAGAGCTAATTGACTTTTTGCTGGTCTGGCCATACCGGACGTGTCCGGTATTTGCCCAGTAACTGTAAAAATGTTGTTCTCAGGTTGGTTCATCGGGGGTTCCGGTGTAGGTCGGGAGTTCCGATAGTCGGGAGTCCCAGCATGGGTCGGGAGTTTTGACGTGTCGCACTTCTACTGACTTGGAGGGTACACTGTCCTGGTCATACCGAGCGTGTCTGGTATTCATACCAGACGTGTCCAGTATGGATGACCAGAAGCCAACGGCTAGTTTTCAAAAGCCATGAGGGTCAGGAGTTCCAACGTGAGTCGGGAGTTCCGACGGTCGGGAGTTCCGACGGTCGGGAGTTCCGACATGCGTCGGGAGTTCCGACACCTCACTAACTTTAACTCAGTTACATGTTTTTCAAAATTACTGAGGGTCAGGGGTTCCAACTTGAGTCGGAAGTTCCGACGGTCGGAAGTCCCGGCATTCATCGGGAGTTCCGACACCTCACAACTTCACTGTAACTTAGTTACCGTTGGTGCAGTGTGAGTCATACCGGACATGTCCGGTATTGCAACGGCTATAAAACGGCTAGTTTTTCAAGGGGGCTATAAATACCCCCAAGCCTCCACCTTTGGAGGCTGCTGATTCTGCTGAGATAGACACATGTTTTTGAGCCTTGCCAACTCTCCTAAACCCTCTCTTAGTGAGTGTGTGATCCAAATTGCAAAATCAATTTGTGGGTTGAGAAAGAATTTGAAAAAGAGAGCAAGCCACCACTTGAGCACTTGTGCATATTGTCAATCTCATGATTCGCATTTGTTACTCTTGGACTCTTCGGTCCTAGATGGCTAGGCGTCGCCAAAGAGCAACCGAGAGATTGTGGTTGCTTCGGAAAGTTTATAACGGTCGATTCCGCCGCCTCGGAATCATTTAGTGGAAGGAGGAAAAGGAGTTGGAAAAGACTCCGGCTAGAGTGACCTTTGTGGTACCCTCTAGGGCTGACCTTCTGAAAGGTCCTTGTTTGGTTTTGGTAATTGAGTGACAACTTAGGTGGACTAATTGTGTTTATGTGAGATACACAGGTGATTAGTCCACAGGTACATGTGTATGAGCAACATATGCCATGAAGGTGAAAATGGCTTGGAGATGTTGCAAAGCTCACACATGTGATGATGAAGGAGCTTATTGCACATGAGACATGACATTGAGTCATGTGATCAAGGTGGAGAAGATCAAGACAAGACTTGGCTTGATGGACCGGTTGCAAGCGTGAAGGGCAAGTCGAAGGCTTTGGAGTGATGGACCGCGTGGCGGTGAAGCTTGAGCAAGACTTGGCGCCGATGGATGATGGCAACGGCGAAGAGCAAATAGAGTCAAGATCGATGAACCAATATGATCATGTGATGATATGAAGTGGATCATATCATTGTTGATCGTGTTGGTGCATGTGTTGCATCAACATTGGAGGAGATGGAATGGAATGCGCAAGGCAAAGGTATAACCTAGGGCATTTCATTTCACCGGTCATAGGTGTGTAGAGAAGTTTATGACCGGGTTTAGGATAGATGGCCGTACTATCAAGAGGGGCAAACTTGTTTGCATATCGGTCATCTAGTGCCACTCGAGTGATCTAACTTTACATTGTCGCTAGGATCGAGTGGCGTGGCAAGTTGAGTGGCTAACATCCTTTGGGAAATGATTGTGAAAATGCTAACACACATACACATGGTGGTGTACACTTGGTGGTGTTGGCACATTTACAAAGGAGGTGATTCGGCGCTTTCGGGAAAATAGAATGCCTATTTTCTATTGCGCCGGATGCAAATTCTTGGTGGTTAGCTCATTGGAGCAAGGGTGAAGAAGTTAGAAGTGAAAACGAGTTGGTCACGAAGATGCCAGCGTCGGTCAACTGACCGGACGCTGGATCTGAATGCACCGGACGCTGGAAGGCTATGTCCGGTCAGGCTGACGTACGGTGACGCAGTAGCTGGAGAGTGACCGGACGCTGGCTGCGTCCGATCGTGTTCGACCAGACGCGTCCGGTCATGCTCGGGAGCTTACTGGAAATGACCGGACGTTGAGGGTCCAGCGTCCGGTCAGTTGAGTGCTGCTGCGTCCGGTCAGGTCAAGTGACCGTTGGAACCGGGACACGTGGTCGTCTATGGGCGACCGGACGCTGAGGTCCAGCGTCCAGTCAACACGACCGGAGCGTCCGGTCGGCCCGACCGTTGCCCAGTGAAGGGGTAACGGCTAGTTTAGCCCTTGGGGCTATAAATAGAAGTGGCCCTCGGCCATGGCTGGTGTGGAGCACCTCAAGGGACTTAGTGTCCATGCTTGTGAGTGCTTGGGAGCCCTCCATCACACATATACTTGATAGTGATCATTCGATTGTGTGAGTGAGTGATTCTAGTGCGATTGCATCGTGAGGTTGCATCGAGTGGCACTAGGTGATCGAGTTGCAAGCCAGTGGTGCTTGTTACTCTTGGAGGTTGCCACCTCCTAGACGGCTTGGTGGTGGTCTCCGTCGAAGCGCGCAAGAAGCTTGTGCGGCGCTCCGGAGAAGTGCTTGTGAGGGGCATTGTGCTCGCCCCGCGGGAGCCGCGAAGAGCAACTCTAGTAAAGCGTGTCATTGAGCTACCCTCACTATCGGGGTGGGTTCTTGCGGCGCCCGACGTGTGGGCTTAGCGGGTGATGCTAATTAGCCGCCGAACCACCAAGTGAGCGGTCGACACAACGGGGACTAGCGTGTTGGCAAACACGTGAACCTCGGGAGAAAAATCATCGTGTCAACCTTGTTCTTCCCGTTGGTTTGCATCCCCATTACACAAGCTTGCCATTACTTTTATACATATTAAGCTTGTGTAGTTGCTCTTGTAATTAGATAGCTTGTGTAGCTTGCTAATTACCTTCTTGCTTGTGTAGCATAGAAGTAGCTCCCTTGCGTGGCTAATTTGGTTTTAGTAATCTTGTTAGTCACATTGCTTAGTTTGTGTAGCTAAGTATTTGCGCTCTCTAATTAGGCATTGGTTGCCTTATTATTGAGCATTGCTAGTGAGCTTAGTTAGCTTTGTGCTTTTGCTTACTAGCAAGTGTAGGAGCTCCCTTGTTGCTTAAAGTACTAGTGGCATAGGTTTGTGTAACCTTGCTCCTAGAATTGTTTAGGAGAGCTCTAGCTAGCCCGGCACCTTTGTTGCATAATTGTTATCTTTGCAAGGTGCTAGTGAACATATATAGTGGGGTATAGTCTTGGCTAGACCGATAGTTTTAATTCCGCATTTATATCGGTTAGCCGACGTGATTAAGTTTTAGAAAAGACTATTCACCCCCCTCTAGTCGCCATCTCGACCCTTCACCTTCGCTGGGTCGCCCGCAGCCCCCTCAACGGAGAGTAGGACTCGAACGAGTCCGAACTTCGGTAAAACAAATATCGTGTCTAAATTCACATTTCATTTGATATTTGTGTTGCTCTAGCTGTGCTGTAGGTTCTCTGTGTATATTGTCATCTCCATTAGGTGCCTGCAGTTTGGTTTGAAGATAGAAATCGAAAGGAGCAAGTTCAGGGTTGATCTGCAGAAATCGTGTATACCAGACACATCCGGTATTCATACCGGACACGTCCGGTATTTCCTGCCTGCACTGAAAATATTTATTCTCTGTTCTAACTTGGTGTTGCAGGGTTGTACCTTCTAGATATATTCTTTATACCTTGTTTAATTTGTGGCTAACTTGTGAGGGGTGGTAGTACTCTTAATTTGGAGTTTCCATTTTGGAAACTCTCCTTTCTAATTGTTTCCGCATTTAAAGGTGTAAATTTTCAGAAACGCCTATTCACCCCCCCCTAGGCGGCATCCTAGGTCCTTTCAATTGGTATCAGAGAGAGGTTCTCACCTAAAGCTTCACCGCCGTGAGAAAAGGATGTCGACGCCTATCGAGTTGGAGCCGGTGCTTCTCCAAAATGATGGTTCAAACTTTCTACCTTGGTCAATTAATGTACTCAATGCTTTTAGAGATATTAGTCCTCTTGTTGAGCATATTGTGGATGCAAGCATACCTCTTCCTATAGTTGATTGGAGCAACTACAAAAATTTGTCAAAAGAGGAAGAGATATGCGTGCAACTCAATGCTCAAGCTATTAATGTCATTTTGAGTACATTAAGTGTAGAGGTTCAAGATGAGGCAATATTCAATGGACAACCACCTCTAAAGAGTGCTCATCTCATTTGGACTAGACTTTTTGATTTATATGGAAAATCCAAATGTGATGATGCACTTGAGATCGAGTCAATGGAAAGTATGTCCATTGTGTCTTCATACAGCGAAGAAGCCTCACAAGACCTCAAAAATGCCGAGCCAGAGCAAGAAGTGCAAGCAGCGCATGACCTGTTGTCTGCCTGCATGTACCGGATGTGTCCGGTATGCCTGCCGGACGTGTCCGGTATGGCCGAGGTAGCAGACCAGCAAGCAGCTGTTTGCAACGATGCTCAAGCACAATAGCAACCAAGTGATGAGTCAATCTCAGTATCTCATGATACTCATCACTTGTGTCTCATGGCCAAGAAAAGCAAGAAGAAGAGTAACAAGAAAGATCAAGAAAAGGAGAAGGCTCAAGTGGATGATCAAGATAAGAGTGATATTGAAGTTAAAGACAACTACAACCTTGATCATCTCAACCATAAAGACAAGTTCATCATCATGAAGATAGTTGAAAAGAATGATGAGCTTGAAGAAGAGATTGAGAAGCAAGAGCAATCGCTTCAAAATCAAGAAAAGTTTCTCATCTCCAAATTGCAAGAGCTAAAGGCAATAAATGAGAGGTATGAAAAATTGTCAATTGAGCATGCTTTAGTTACTAACTCCTCTTCTAGTGTTTCACAACTAGAGAAGGAAAACTTTGAGCTCAAGGTAAGGCTAGATGAACTATCAAGCAAGTATAATGAGCTACAAGCTAATTATGTTCATCTAAAGTGCTCTCATGAGGAAGTAGTAGAATCAAGCATCATGCTTGAGGTGGCTCATGAGGTTGTGATTACATCAGTAAAATTCTCTCAACCTCTCACATATCCGCTCACTAGTACACCATCTCAATTAAATATTTCATGTACTAATGAATGTGTTCCTCAAGCAAGCCAATCTTCGATTGAGTTAAATCTTATAGAAAACATAGAGCTCAAAGAAGAAGTGCAAAGATTAAAGAAAGATGTGATTCGGTTGAAGGGTAAGGAGAAAGCACAACAAAAGAATCACATCTCAAGCAAGGCTAACACAACCAAGAGCAAGAATCATGGAAAAAGGATGTGCTATGGTTGTGGATTGTATGGACATGAGTGGGCTATGTGTCCACACAAGAGTTGGGCCGACAAGGTTGAAGCCGCCAATCAAAAGGCTTCTACCAAGGAGGCCAAGCAAGTGAAGAGTCATGGACAAAGTGCTTGTCTCATGAGCAAGAAATTGGGGCATCTTACCAAGAAATGCCCAATGTACAAAGAAGCAAGAAAAGAAGCCCAAGTTGCAACTAGAAGATGCTATGGGTGCAATGAGATGGGCCACAAGGTTGATAGATGTCCATACAAGCAAAGCAAGCATAGAGCACACAAAGGCCGCATATGCTATGCTTGTAGAAGAAAGGGGCATCTAAGCTATGAATGCCCAAATGGTAACATTCCTAAGCCGAACACATTTGTTTATGATAATATGCTTAGGAAGACCACAAATAGAGTTAGCACTAGTAAGGTGATGTGTTCACCACAAACTAATGCTAAAGCCATTTGGGTGCCTAAGCACTTGTTGACTAACTCAAAAGGACCCAACAAGAGTTGGGTACCAAAGTATGCTTAGGTTAATGATGTAGGTACTTGGTGGTGAGATGAAAACTTCGGGGTGGTTGAGCAAGCAAATTGACAATATTCACTCAATCTATCAACCAATTCTCATCATAATCTCTTATATGGTTGACCCAAAGATAATTCAATGAACATATCATATATTTCATCCTCACCATTGGTAACAAGTACCTAAACCTTGTAGGATAGCCACTTTGCTCGTTTCGTGTTCTATAGTTCACAAATAGACATATTTGTGAAATATTGAAAGTGGTTAATAAGTTTTACTTGATGTTTATCATATTTGCCATATGATGCTTTTATTCGCTCTCTAGTAGAGTAATTTATTTGTTGAGATGCAAGTATACAATAAATAAATATTACAGTTGAAACGAAGAATCACAAGCAGCAACTTAATTGGTTCTGTCTTTCACCTATCGGACGTGTCTGGTATTACTATCGGACGTGTCCGGTATGGCCAGGGACAGAAAGTTAGTGTTTCTATTCTGTGTATTCCGGACGTGTCCGGTATACTACCGGACATGTCCAGTATTGCATGGACCAGAACACTAATTGTGTTGCAACTGAGTATTTGATCCATACATTTTTATATATCCCTAACTTACTCAGAAGCTTGTGTTTTATCAAATCTAAGTGGATTGTGAGCATCTCTTAAACTCACTTTTAAATATGGCAATCTTATTTGGTTTATGGTCAAAATGAAAATTGGCTCTCAATTTCTTATCAGAATAAAAGTGCTTGTTGAAAGTCATTCAAAATACTTGAAGCACTTATTTAGGGGGAGCTAAATTTCTATTTTGCACCATTGTGGACTAACAAATTTATCTGGCACTCTTTGTAGTCCTTTGGATGAAAAATTGAATTTGTATCAAGCATGATTACTTGGCAATCAAGGTCAACATAAAGATTATCATGCCATGTATCTTCTTAGTGGTATTCTTGTGGGCTCAAGGCAAAGGTATGTGTCTACATACATATATTGTAAGTGCATCTAAGGACCTTTATATGTTAGAATGTGCATTTGTGTGACATAGGAGAGATGTTTTTCAAAACCCCTAACTAGCATGAGTAGGAAGTGTGAATTTGAAAAACTATTTGAATCTTGGTCTTTGTGACCTAGCCTTGCCATGTGATGATTATAGCTCTCCTTGATTGTTTGATCTGCTAATCACACATGACATGGCTCTCTTAAGTCCATAATCTACTATGTCTCTCTCTCTCTCTCAAGTAAGCGAAATCTTGTATATGCCATATATTTGGAAAAGAGAAAATAAATTGATGGCATTCGATAAGAAAAGTGATAGTACTCGGTTTGGATCAAGATCATACACCTTTTTGGACTGAGCAACAACAGAGAAAGGGTTTGGAAGAGTGAGAACACATTTTGGAATTATTTGGGCCAGCCTGTGAATACCGGACGTGTCTGGTATGAGCGGGACTATAAAAACAGAAGTACCCCTTCGGCCCAAACTTATCTGTCTCCTTCCAACCAACCAGCCGACGCCCTTCTTCCCACCTAGGGCGACCGAGGATTTCATCAAGGAAAAGAGAGAAAGGGAGATTGCATTGGAGAAGGTTTGGATCAAGGATTGAAGGCCCGTGGATTTGGATTTCACATCGCATTCTCATCTCTCTTCTCAAGGTACCCTAATCACGGACCTTGTCCGATCTACTTGGTCAATACATGATTTGAAAATTCCTTCGGTCAATATGCTGCATTGGTGATGGAGAAGCTATGCCCAAAGTTTGGTATTAATCCGTGTTGGTTTGAATCAAGGAACCCTGGTTAGGGTTGCTGGTCGCCCATACTGGATGTGTCCGGTATGCTACCGGACGTGTCTGGTATGACCCAGCAGAGCAGGCTCTCTGCTTCTCTACTTCCTTTGATTCAAATGCTATCCTAGAATTGTATATTAGGCACAGTTTCTTCTGTATCTATGTTTTGCAAACCTTGTGACAATGGTGTGTCGAGGTGATTGTAAAACCTTGGATAAAAGAATCTATGTCTAATTACAATTCAAGAATAAGCTATGGGCATGTATCTAAAAATCTTTGGAAATCTTTGGATATAGGACAGCAGCCATGAGTGGACGACAGGAGCCGAGGTCCAAGCACAGGCATGATCCAGCACTTGAGAAGTACAAGAAGGCAAGATAGGATATGCATCCTGGATTTCAGCTGACCAGCAGGAGGTCCACCCGGGCTGCCTCTAGTGCAGCAGCTCAGTATGCAGAGGGGTCTGGGAGCTCTTCTTCTGACACAGACACTGATGAGTTTAGAGTTGAGTCTAGAGATGAAAGAAAGAGGAAGAGCACTGACAGAGGATCAGATGATGACAGCTCAGATGAGGAGTAGGAGATTGAGGAGGAGTTAGTTTCTCCAGTTTAGCACCAGCCTAGTCAGGGGATGCATTATGGTCTTCTTGAGACACGTCTGCCCAATGTGCCCTCCTATGTTCACAGAGTTGACTACAGAGGAAAGGGTATGACCAGGAGAGCTAGAGATGAGCGAAGGGTTGATCCGAGAGGCTTACCTAAGGTTCAGTACGATCACCACTTCCAGACAGCCTTTCACCTGGATTTCTACTCTAGTGTGATTCTCACCAGGAACCCTGTGATTGCCAGGTCTCAGTGGATTGACTGGCAGTATGTTATAGAGTTGCAGAAGGCCTCAGTTGATCATGCCATTGCCATTTGCCAGCGCACTGGGGTTTATGAGATCATGGAGTTCTAGCATGACTGGAACACAGAGGTCGTAGCTCAGTTCTATGCTACTCTGTTTGTTGAGGAGGATGAGAGGCGGATGCACTGGATGCTTGAGGGCCAGTGGTATAGTGTTGACTATGATATTTTTACCGCCCATCTTGGCTTCTCAGAGGATGATCTCCAGAGGGATAGGATCCACACCGAGTAGGTGTTACCTCCTGAGCAGCTCGCCTACATGTATCCTCCAGGTGGTGAGAGAGGAGCTGTGGGGAAGGTTCTAGGTCTTCACCCTACCTACAGATACCTGGACAGGATGTTTAGGAAGACTATTGACTGCAAGGGTGGAGACAAGGGCAACATTGCAGATTATTCCAGGAACCTACTCCATAGGATGGCACCTGATGCTTGGCCCTTCAGCGTGTTTGACTTTATTTGGTCTGAGATCAGGAGTGTTGGAGAGAGGCCCCTCAAGGGCTGTGGTTTTGCTCCTTATATCATGCATATGATTGAGCAAGTGACATGGCACACATTCGAGTATGATAAGATTCACAAGGCCCTGAAGATTATTGCAGATCTGCCTGAGACAGGGTTACCTCCAGCAGGACTAGGAGGAGCAGCCGCAGCACCAGAGGCAGATGCACCTGGGAGTGGTGCACCGACAGGAGCTTCACCTTCACCACGTGCTCCTTCACGTTCTACTTCATGCCATGGCAGTCCTCCCTCGCCTATCCACAGGCTTTTCAGCTCCATATTTGGGATGTGCCGTGACATCCAGACTAGGCAGCAGAAGGAGAGGGAGGCTAGGAGGAAGGACACTCAAACCTTGAAGCAAATTGCTTCTAATCTTGAGCTTGATCCTCCTAGGTCTCCTCTATCAGATGAGGTAGCCAGTGAGCCTAAGACTGAGGAGCAGCAGCAGGCTAGATATGATAGAGAGTATGTTGAGTTCATACAGCGACAGCAGCAGCAGCAGGCACCTGAGCACCCTGACACTCTACCACTTCAGGCTCGTGTGCCTACTCACTCTCAGCCATGTCCCAGCACTATAGACGACTATGCTACTGATTGGTGGAGTGACTTGACAGGTGGTGGCGGCTACTACGGCTCTGGTGGCTATGACCCGTCGGGTGCAGGTGGTTCTCGTCCAGCCAGTGTTGCACGCTCAGATGATGAGGATGCTGGTCGAGATGATGATGATGATGAGTGATGCCAGAGATTAGTGATAGCTTGTAGCCCCTTTGTCCTTAGTATGACATTGTTGGACCTTTGTGGTGATAGATGACAAAGGGGGAGAGAGACTGATTAAAGCTTCAGGATAATTTCATTTGCTTATCTTTGTACCTTGCAGACTGTAGTTTGTTTTTTGAGCTTCATTGATGTATCTTGGATTTGAGATAGATTGTATCATGTGAGAGATGAGACTTACTTATGCTTTATCTATGTATCTCTTGAGACATGATCTTTATCTATATATCAATGGTTTCTGGACTTGAGAAAATTTGTAATGAGTGCTATGTGTGAATTACATGTGTCATATTTATTTTCATAAGGACTATGCATGCTAGAATGAAAATATTTGATGTGATGCCTTTATATTTATTCTTGTATGATATATCTTGTCATATGCATCATGGTTTCTCTTTGTCACACACACATGCACCCCACGGATGCAATGATTTAGGGGGAGTCTCCTATTTGTTTTAGTATGTGCAATTAACATTTGAGGTCAGTTTGTGAATTCTAATCATAAGCACATATTAAGGGGGAGCCTCTCATAAATCATTGAACCCAAAAGTTTAAATGTTTATATCATTTTGTAAGCTTTAATCAAGTTGTCATCAATCACCAAAAAGGGGGAGATTGAAAGTGCATCTAGCCCTTTAGTGGGTTTTGGATGATTGAATGACAACGTGATTAAAGGACTAACCCGTTTGCTAAGTGTGAACAGGTAATAGGTTATCTCATAGGTACTTAATGAAAGCCAAAATGATGTGTTGTTTTATAAACAATCTAGTTCAAGCACAAGACAACAATGCAAATAGAATTCATGTGAAGGCTTATTTTTTGTGAGATTTCCATGTACTATGTGAAAGCAAGCTCATGATTATTAGTTAATGAGATATGAGGGATTGCATATGGAATGGTCTCATATTTGAAGCTTGCTAAATTAAAATGAAAAAGATAACAATACATATGAATGGATGATTCAACAACAAGATGTGACTTAATGGCTTGAGATGGCAAAGATAGCAAGGAAAGGCTTCGAGGTACTAAGCAAGGCTGAAGGGCAAGCGACGGCTTGGCGGCCGAAGAACCTAGCTAGGGTGAAGAAGAAAGTACTTGCATTTATTTGAGGTACTAATCAAGCTAAGATGGTCATATTGATGTAAAGAATCAAATCTATAATGAAGTATTTGATGGAAGTGACTTGATACATTTGGGATTATTCAAATTTAATGAATGGAATCAAGTCACATGCTCAAGATGGCTATGCTCAAATGGAAAAGATCAACATCAACTTGTTAGCACCCTTACTTGATGAAGATTGGAAGGGATGGCATCAATTCAAAAGAAATCAACTCAAGTGGTATAAATTCATTTTTGCTTTGATCTTGAGTTTAATAGGTATGCCGTACTACTAAGAGGGATGCATCATGTTGATAGATAATGTTTCATAAGTGCTCAAGCCAACCCATGTGAGATTTGAGTGTTTGAGATACAAAAGAGCTAATTGACTTTTTGCTGGTCTGGCCATACCGGACGTGTCCGGTATTCATACCGGACGTGTCCGGTATTTGCCCAGTAACTGTAAAAATATTGTTCTCAGGTTGGTTCGTCGGGGGTTCCGGTGTAGGTCGGGAGTTCCGACGGTCGGGAGTCCCAGCATGGGTCAGGAGTTCCGATGTGTCGCACTTCTACTGACTTGGAGGGTTCACTGTCCTGGTCATACCGGACGTGTCTGGTATTCATACCGGACATGTCCGGTATGGATGACCAGAAGCCAACAGCTAGTTTTCAAAAGCCGTGAGGGTCAGGAGTTCCGACGGTCGAGAGTTCTGACATGCGTCGGGAGTTCCGACACCTCACTAACTTTAACTCAGTTACATGTTTTTCAAAATTACTAAGGATCGGAGGTTCTGACTTGAGTCGGGAGTTCCGACGGTCAGAAGTCCCAGCATTCATCGGGAGTTCCGACACCTCACAACTTCACTGTAACTTAGTTACCGTTGGCGCAGTGTGAGTCATACCGGACGTGTCCGGTATGCATACCGGACATGTCCGGTATTACAACGGCTATAAAATGGCTAGTTTTTCAAGGGGGCTATAAATACCCCTAAGCCTCCACCTTTGGAGGCTGCTGATTCTACTGAGATAGATACATGTTTTTGAGCCTTGCCAACTCTCCTAAACCCTCTCTTAGTGAGTGTGTGATCCAAATTGCAAAATCAATTTGTGGGTTGAGAAAGAATTTGAAAAAGAGAGCAAGCCACCACTTGAGCACTTGTGCATATTGTCAATCTCGTGATTCGCATTTGTTACTCTTGGACTCTTTGGTCCTAGACGGCTAGGCGTCGCCGAAGAGCAACCGAGAGATTGTGGTTGCTTCGGAAAGTTTGTAACGGTCGATTCCGCCGCCTCAGAATCATTTAGTGGAAGGAGGAAAAGGAGTTGGAAAAGACTCCGGCTAGAGTGACCTTTGTGGTACCCTCTAGGGCTGACCTTCGCTGGGTTGCCCGTAGCCCCCTCAACGGAGAGTAGGACTCGAACGAGTCCGAACTTCGGTAAAACAAATATCGTATCTAAATTCGCATTTCATTTGATATTTGTGTTGCTCTAGCTGTGCTGCAGGTTCTCTGTGTATATTGTCATCTCCATTAGGTGCCTGCAGTTTGGTTTGAAGATAGAAATCAAAAGGAGCAAGTTTGGGGTTGATATGCAGAAATCGTGTATACCAGACACGTCCGGTATTTCCTGCCTGCACTGAAAATATTTATTCTCTGTTCTAACTTGGTGTTGCAGGGTTGTACCTTCTAGATATGTTCTTTATACCTTGTTTACTTTGTGGCTAACTTGTGAGGGGTGGTAGTACTCTTAATTTGGAGTTTCCATTTTGGAAACTCCCCTTTCTAATTGTTTCTGCATTTAAAGGTGTAAATTTTTAGAAACGCCTATTCACCCCCCCCCCCTCTAGGCAGCATCCTAGGTCCTTTCATCAAGAAAGCCTCACAAGCTTGAAAGAAAAGTATCAAAATCTTGAGCTAAACTATAGTACTCTTTGGGCTAGCACTTCAACTTCTCCTAAGGCAACCGATGTCTCTAATGTCTCCACTAGTGATGATTGTAAAAGATGCTATAAAATTGATGTAAATGCATATGCAACTAACCTTGTTGAGTTAGAGAAGAAAAACAAGGAGATTCATAGGTTGGAGATGATATTGAAGAATGGGTGTAAGTGTCAAGAGCAATCTAACAAGACTATATACAAGTCATCAAGGCACCCATCAATCAAGGAAGGCATTGGCTACAATAGGTATGATGGAAAGGCAAATGGAAGGAATATAATAAATGGTGTGCCTTGTGTGAAGTTCAACAAGGGCGTTGCTCTTGATGAGCTTATATGCAAGGCCAACAACAAGGTATACATTCCAAAGATCCAACCTACAAATACCAAGACAATCAAGACAAAGCAATCCGATGTCCTCAAGCCACAACCACCACTTCCACGGTGCTATGCTAGTGACTATATGTGTTGTTGGGGCAAGGATGGCAAGATTGTGGTTAAGTATGTTAGTGCCCAAAAGAGAAAGGAAATTATGAGGAGTGTTTGGGTGCCCAAGTTTTATGTGACTAACCCCTTAGGACCCAAATCTTTTTGGGTACCTAAAACAAAAGCATAATTTGTTTTTGTAGGAATATTCCTCTGGTGGAACAAGTTGGGTGTTGGATAGTGGATGCACCAATCATATGACCGGAGAGAAGGACATGTTCACATCATTTCAACCAAGTCATGATCAAAGTGGAAATATTGTGTTTGGTGACAATGGAAAAGGTGAAGTACTCGGTTTGGGTAAAATTGCAATATCAAATGATAATTCCATTTCCAATGTCTTACTTGTGAATTCGTTGAGATACAATTTGTTGTCCGTTTCACAACTTTGTGAGATGGGTTACAATTGTCTCTTTACGGATAAGGGTGTGGAAGTCTATAGAAGGGAGGATTCCTCTATTGCATTTATGGGTCATTTGAAGGGGAAACTCTATCTAGTTGATTTCACATCAAATAGAGTAAATCCTGAGACTTGTTTAATGGCAAAATCTAGCATGGGTTGGTTATGGCATCGCCGACTTGCCCATGTTGGGATGAGGAACTTGGCCAAACTTCAAAAAGGCGAACACATCCTTGGATTAACAAATATTTCTTTTGAGAAAGATAGGATTTGTAGCGCATGCCAAGCGGGAAAACAAGTTGGAGCTAAACATCCCGTCAAGAATGTTGTGACAACCGAAAGGCCATTGGAGTTGCTTCACATGGACATATTTGGACCCGTCGCTTATATAAGCATTGGTGGTAACAAATATGGCTTTGTAATTGTTGATGATTATTCTCGTTTCACTTGGGTATTCTTTTTACGTGAAAAGAGTGAAGTCCAAGGAATCTTCAAGAAGTTTGCTAAAAGAGCCCAAAATGAGATTGATGTCAAAATCAAGAGAGTTAGAAGTGACAACGGGACGGAGTTCAAGAACACCAACATTGAAGAGTTTCTTGATGAAGAAGGAGTCAAGCATGAGTTTTCGGTTCCATACACTCCATAACAAAATGGTGTTGTGGAGAGGAAGAACCGAACGCTCATAGAAGCCACAAGAGCAATGTTAGATGAGTACAAGACCCCAACTAATTATTGGGCGGAAGCGGTCAACACGGCATGTCATGCCATCAACCGCTTATATCTTCACAAGATAAGAGAGAAGACCGTCTACAAACTTCTAACCGGTAAAAAGCCTAAGGTGCACTACTTTAGAGTTTTTGGATCCAAGTGTTTTATACTTAACAAGAAATCCAAAAGTTCTAAGTTTGCACCAAAGGTTGATGAAGGTTTTATGCTTGGTTATGGTACTAACAAACATGGATATCGTGTTTTCAATAAAACCACCAGTTTGATTGAAATTGCGGTAGACATGACTTTTGATGAAACCGATGGCTCTCAAAAGGAGCAAGTCAATGTTGAGAATGTAGGTAATGAGGAAGCCCCACATGAAGCAATCAAGAAGCTTGCTATTGGTGAAGTGAAGCCCGTTGAAGATGAAGATGAAGACCATGTTGTGCATAATGATCTTGATCCAACCATTCATCATGTTTCATCAAATGAATATGGTGAAGTCTCCGCAACAAGAAATAATCAAGATGGGAGATCAAATGAAGCACAAGGTCAATCTCATGAAGATGGTGTCAACAATGAGCGAGCTCAACCACAACTCAACAATGAAGAAAGAAGTGAAGTCAACCCTCCATAAGCTCATGATTGTGATCTTCCAATCAATCATGACTATGATGATGATGATGATGATGATGATGATGATGGCCCTATCCAAAGATCAACTCAAGTGCCACATCCTAGAGTGCATCAATCCATTCAACGGGATCATCCCGTTGATAACATATTGGGGAGCATTCGATGAGGGGTAACTACACGTTCCCGTTTAGTAAGTTTTTGTGAATATTACTCATTTGTTTCTCCTTTGGAACCTCGTAGGGTGGAAGAGGCACTTGATAATCTGGATTGGATGATAGCCATGCAAGAGGAGTTGAATAACTTCACTCGGAATGAAGTCTGGTCCTTGGTGGAAAGACCCAAGCAAAATGTGATTGGAACCAAGTGGGTTTTCCGCAACAAGCAAGATGAGCATGGCGTGGTAACAAGGAACAAGGCAAGGTTGGTGGCTCAAGGATTCACTCAAATTGAAGGCTTGGATTTTGGGGAGACCTATGCACCGGTGGCTAGGCTAGAATCAATTCGCATTCTACTTGCCTATGCTGCCCATCATGATTTCAAGTTATATCAAATGGACATGAAGAGTGCATTTCTCAATGGCCCCCTATCCGAGTTGGTATATGTAGAGCAACCACCGGGCTTTGAAGACCCCAAGTATCCAAACCACGTCTACAAGCTCGACAAGGCGCTCTATGGGCTCAAACAAGCCCCTAGAGCTTGGTATGATTGTTTAAAGGATTTCCTACTCAAACAAGGTTTTGAGATAGGAAAGGCCGATGCTACTTTGTTTACTCACAAAGTCAATAATGATATCTTTGTTTACCAAATATATGTCGATGACATAATATTTGGTAGTACTAATGTGGTTTTTTGTGAGGAATTTAGTAGGATTATGACAAATAGGTTTGAGATGTCCATGATGGGAGAGTTGAAATTCTTTCTTGGATTTCAAATCAAGCAACTCAAGGATGGCACGTTCATAAGTCAAACCAAGTACACCAATGACATGTTGAACAAGTTTAACTTGGACAAGGCCAAGCCCATCAAGACACCCATGCCAACCAATGGACATCTTGATCTTGATCAAGGAGGAAAGGACATCGATCAAAAGGTATATCGCTCCATGATTGGATCACTCCTTTACCTTTGTGCATCTAGACCCGATATTATGCTTAGTGTGTGCATGTGTGCAAGATTTCAAGCCAATCCGAAAGAATGTCATTTGATGGCCGTTAAGAGAATTTTTCAGTATTTAGTGCACACTCCTAATCTTGGTTTGTGGTATCCTAAGGGCTCCACTTTTGAGTTACTTGGCTATTCCGATTCGGATTATGCCGGTTGCAAAGTAACCCGAAAGAGTACTACCGGAACTTGCCAATTTATTGGTCGTTCCTTAGTGTCTTGGAGCTCTAAAAAGCAAAATTCTATTGCTTTGTCCACTGCTGAAGCCGAGTATGTGGCGGCCGGCGCTTGTTGTGCCCAACTACTTTGGATGAAGCAAATACTAAAGGACTTTGGTTGTGAGTTAACCAAGATTCCACTTTTGTGCGACAACGAGAGTGCCATTAAGTTGGCAAACAACCCTGTAAACCACTCTCGAACAAAGCACATAGACATCCGGCATCATTTTTTGAGAGACCATGAAGCCAAAGGAGATATCGCCATTCATCATGTGAGCACCGAAAAACAATTAGCCGATATCTTCACAAAGCCCCTAGATGAGTCAAGATTTTGTGCTTTGAGGAGTGAACTAAATATCATTGATTCTCGTAACGTGGCTTGATCCCTTGCACACACACTTTTTGTTTGATTTAAGTAGGAGAAAAGAATTGTGAAAACATTGTGTGCCACTTTCAAAATCTATTTTGTAATTTTCATGAGTGACTATTGTTTTGTATTGGATGAATAAAATCTAGTCACCTGTGAAAACATTTGTGTCCATCAATTTTTTTTGCCCCACATGGTAGAGCTCGTGCAGGTTAAGGTGTTTTTCTATTTCCCTGCGTCGGAAGTCCCGACATTCGCCGGAAGTCCCGACTGCCGGGAGTCCTGGCTCACGCCAGAAGTCCCGACCGCCGGAAGTCCCGGCGTACGCCAGGAGTTCCGACGCAGATCTGACCACGCCGTCTCCTTTTTAACCGGCCCAGTCCTTTCTTTTACTGCGGTTATTTCTTCCTCCTCTCCTCCTGTCGCACTGCCGCCACCCTCTCTACTCGCGTCGCCCCGTCGCGCCCAGACACCACCGCCGCTCTTCCTCGTCGGCGGCCTTGCCGGTTGCCCCAACCCCCCTCGCCCTTGTTCTACCGCCCAAGCTTTCATTTTTCCTTCGGATCATGGTGCACTTGCGTTTGGTGTGGAGGAGAATCCTTTGGTGGTGGAGATTGTGCCCGTGGATTTGTTCATCGACGACTGCGTCTCATTTTTCTCCATCCCTTTCCTCGATTCAAGGTACTACTTTGGTGCCTTAACCCTAACTTCAATGTACCTAGTGTTTTGACTCCATTCTTCCTCTTTCTCTCCTCTTCTATCTCCCTTGTTTGTGTGTGTTGTGATTTGAAGCCCCATGAATGAGGTGGTCAATTTGGGCGTCGGAGGTCCCGGCGGCCGTCGGAGGTTCTGACCGTCAGTGCTCCTGACGTCAGGCCGAAACTCCCGGTAGTCGGAAGTCCCAACCTTGGCCGGAACTCCTGACCCTAGAATGCCCTCTCCATTCATGTTTCTTCACTTCTCGATGCTCATTCGCGTCTCCTTGTATTATTTCTTAGTTCCACTTTGTATTCTTCATAGTCATGGAAGGTGGAAGCAGTCCCTCGCGCCATCGGGAAAAGCGTTCAAAGAAGACTCAAGATCATGCCGCTGTTCCCAAGCCGCCTGGCCACACCAAGGCATCTTACTCGTGTGGTGGTGCTGGTGTTTCCTGTGGCCGTGGCCATGGCCATGGTGACCAGGGGTCATTGGCTGTCGCTCCTCCTCCTGCTCCTGCTCCTATTGGGGCTGAGCTGTTCGTTGATGAAGAAGAGGAAGCGCTGGATCATGCCGGACGCACCATTGCTGTTCCACTGCTTCGCACCCCGACTCATGGTCCGCTGGGGACATTTCAGCTTGTTCCATTCACCGATGTGTCACCGGTCATGAGGGAGCCCTCCATGGCTCCGAATCTGGCTGGTGGATGGACGCCTCCCCTTCTAGTGGATTATCATCACCGAGTCAAGGACATCCGGTACAATAGAGCAAGGAACCTGTATGCAAAGGATGAGAAAGATCTCTGCCTTGAGTATCGTTTCTGGCACCCCTTCCATTATGATTTCTATGATTCCATCCTTTATTGGAAGTTTTTGAAGAAGAAGGAGCCACCGGTCCTTCAGATGAAGTGCATTGATGCATATTATCTTGGCAAGTACAAGGAACCTAAGCTGGAGCAGATGGTTCGAGATATACAATCAATGGGGCTGTCTTACCTGCTAGCGTTTTGGAAGAATTGGAACAATGAGCTGATTTGTCAGTTTTATGCTTCTTATCATCATGAGAGAGACCAGACCGGTGCTGTGGACATTATTCACTGGACCACGGAAGGCAAGCACTATAAGGTGGACTTTATCAATTTCTCTTGCCTTCTAGGTTTGGGTCACAGTGACTGGACTGCAAATCAGTTAACTGAGTATGAGGATCTTGCTTTGGAGGAATATCAACATATGTATCTTGAGGGCCACAGGGCTGATGGACAAATTGCTTTTCTGAAGCCATATTACTATGTTCTAAACAACATCCTGAGACAGATATTGTATCCGAAGGTAGGTGACTCCACCTTTCTTCGTGATGATTCACAGAAGGTGCTTCAGCATTTTGGAGATGAGTTTGAGAAGTTCTCTATCAGCCGCTATATATGGTATAAGATTCATGATGCTTCTGAGGATCCAGTGAAGCACCTGCCCTATGCACCGTACATCATGCATATCATAGAGCATGTATCTGGCATCCGTTTTCCCTATGACTCTGAGCATAAGGTCCTCAAGATATCCAACAAGACCTCTATCATTGCTGCTAGAGAACTAAAAGAAAAAGCTGAGGTAGCCCGTGCTATAGGGAAAGGTCCTTCGGGTTCTCATTCTCGCCGTGGTGCTGCCACCACTGCTGCTGCTGCTGTTGCTCGGTCATCTAGTGACGAGCCCCTCTCTTCGTCCTCCTCCAGAAAGAAGCCTAGCAAGTTCAAGTTTCTAATGACCTACATGTTTGGACAGTGTTGTGCTAGTGCTCAGCGTGAGCACGACATGCAAGAGAGGCTATATCGATTGGAACAGCAAGCAGGAATTGTATCTTCTCCTCTGCCACCATTTGTGCCTCCTCTTGATCCGTTGGCTTTATATGATGAGGCTTGTGCGGCGTATGACGATGATGCTTCTTCTCACCCACATGGCAAAGGGAGAGCAACTGAAGATGATGAGGAATATCAAGAGGAAGAAGATGATGAAGACGATGACGATGGTGAGGAAGGTGACCAAGGCGATGATGATGACTTCGATGATCAGTAGTTGGTTTCTCATGTGGCCTACCCCTTTTGGCACTTGTTGACAAAGGGGGAGTGTTAGGCTTTAATTTATTGTAATAAGTTAGTTGGTCTTTATGTTTTGGAACTGTAAAACCTTTAGTGTGTATGAACTATGTCGTGTGGTGGCAACCGTGTGATGGACAACTATCTATTTATATGTGTGTGATGGATGATTGTAGGATAAGTTATGTTTTAATCTATCTTATTTGCTTGTGCTTATCTCTACTTGTCATGATGAATGTTTTTTTTGTATGGCCATATGTTACTTCAAGTTTCTACTTTGAAATCTTGGCCATCATACTTCTTTTTACTTGTTGTGTGAAATAACATGTCATATTGCATCTCTTTTCACCGATACTTATTTGTTCACACATACTTGTTGCACCCCACGGATTGCAAAATTTAGGGGAAACTTTTGTCTTGGTGTATGCAATCATGTATACATGATTCCAATTGAAATTCAAATTCATGCATACATCAAGGGGGGGCTCTCCATAAATTTTGGGGTTCAAAAGTTTTAAAATCTTTCATTCTTATAAAAGCCTAAGTTGGTTGTCATCAATTACCAAAAAGGGGGAGATTGAAAGTGCATTTGCCCCCTATGTGGGTTTTGGTGTATTGATGACATCCAAATTAGGGACTAATATGATCTTAATGAGATATGTTGCAGCTATTAGTCCCATGAAAGATTCAAAGAGTTGATAAAGATGAAATGGTATCCCTCAATTCTTGAAGTTGTAAAGGCGGACGAACTCAAAACTATCTCCAAAGATTTTAATTTTGTTTTTGAGTTTAGGATCCGCCGCACTATAAAGAGGGATGCAAGTTTAGTTGGTCTGAGGAAGATAGAGTGCTCAAGCATTTAAATAAAATCAAAAGAGAGTCACTCTAGCACTTCACGTGCACTTAGAATAATTTTCTATGACTTTCAGTGTCGGAAGTCCCGACGTAAGTCGGAACTCCCGACAGTCAGAAGTCCCGACCTAAGCCTAGAGTCCCGGCACCTGTGCTTCTGACTGCTCGTTGTCGGTGCTCATCGAAAGTCCCGATGAACGTTGGGAGTTTCGACCGTCGGAAGTCCCGACGTTCGTCGGGAGTTCCGACACTGACCTGACCCTTGCCGGGAGTCCTAGCATCTACGGTGTTGGCTGTTTGTTTAACTGAGCACGTCGGAAGTCCCGACGAACATCGGGAGTTCCGACCATCGGAAGTCCTGACGTTTGCCGGGAGTTCCAACACTGACTTTCACCTGTGGACTTCTGACTCATTGTGAACAGTGTTTTCTGTTGTAGTCAGAACTCCCGAGATTTGCGTCGGGACTTCCAACGTAGATCTGAACGGTTGGATTTTCACTTGGAGTATAAATACTCCTCTCTTCACTTCTAACCGTTACGGACTCATTTCATAGTTGACTCACTTCATGCTGAACTACTCCCAAGCAACAAAAGCACCCCTCTCCTTCCTCCCCTGCTCTAATCTTCGATTCCCTTAGGTTTTGAGTGAAAGGAGAGTGGATTAAGTGAGAGCATCACTTTGGAAAGCTTGAGCACTTGATTTCTTCATCAAGCCAGTTGATTTTGCGTCTATTACTCTTGGGGCTTTGCCCCTAGCCGGCTAGGCGTTGCCCTAGAGCTTCCATCTTGTGGAAGAGCCTTGGGAAGTTTGTATCACCCTTTGATTTCTTAGTGGAAAGCTCAAGTGACCTTTGTGGTCACTTTGAGAGAGGCAAGGAGGTGGAAAAGACTCCGACCTTAGTGGTCACCTCAACAACGAGGACGTAGGAGCTCCTTTGTGGGGTTGCTGAACCTCGGGATAAATCCTTGTGTCCCACGTGCTTGTTGTTGTTGTTGTGATTGCTTGAGATTACTTGAGATTACTTGTATGTGTTTGTCTCTTTGTCTCCAAAATCCCCATTTTAGGGTTTGGTCTCGATCTACCGTTTGGAGGCTTTACGGCGTCAAGGGAGTGACCCAACATCTTCACCAAACCACAGGGAAGTGAGGTTGTAAGATTATTTATCCGCAAAGTTAAATTTGGCACTGCTTTTCTAGTTCACATAGGCGTCGGAACTGCTGACGTTTGCGTCGGAACTTCTGACAACGTCGGGAGTTCCGACCCAAATGTCGGGACTTCCGATAGTGGCTGACAGATTTGAACTTAGCATTTGCAGTAAATTTTTAGATATGCCTATTCACCCCCCCCCCTCTAGGCATTGTTAGATCCTTTCAGCCTTGCCTGTCATCCATCGTGCAAGGGCAAGGGTCGCTGCGCCGCCACCTTCGGCCACGATGCATACACCACCGCCACTGCCTCATCTACCGCTGGAACCGGAGGGCCCTGCTGTTCCACGCTACCATAAGCTTTCCTTCCCAACCTATGATGGCAAGGCGGACCTGCTCGGCTGGTTGCTCAAGTGTGAGCAGTTTTTCCATGGCCAGTAGACTTGCCACGCTGATTGGGTCTAGCTCGCATCCTACCACCTCACCGCCATGGCTCAGATGTGGTCCACCATCCTGGAACGTGACGCTGGCAGGCCCGAGTGGGAAGGGTTCAAGCACCTTTGTCATCAGCGCTTCGAACCTCCGCTCAGTACCAATCACCTGGCAGACCTGGCACGCCTACCCTTCATGTCCTCAGTCGATGCGTTCCAGGCGCGTATGGCACACGCCGGCCACCTCTTGTCGTACCAGCAGGCGCAGCTATTCATCGGCGGCCTTTCGGACCACATCCACGTCGACATCGAGCTCCATGACCCGTAAGATCTCCAGCGTGCCATGTGGCTGGCACGCGCGTATGAGCGATGGAATGCTCCTGCCCCACTTGCCTTGCCAGCGCCGCCGGCTCGACCGCCTCGACACAACGCGAGTGCTACACCAGCACTGACCACGCCGGAGGGTTCCCAGGGGACTTCGGCATTAGCTTCATCCACGTAGATAGCCACAACACGCCCCTTCAAGCGGCTATCACCTGAGGAGATGGCCGAACGCCGCAAGCAGGGGCTCTACTATAACTGTGATTAGCAATACGTTCGTGGCCATAAGTGTGCTTGACTCTTTTATCTGGAGGCGTCTAACTACATCGTCGAGGAACCAGACGACGTCGATGATGCTCCAGAAGCACCTGCAGCAGCAGACCCATCGTTGTTCAACCTCGACGCCCCCATGATCTCGCTCAACACCATTACTGGCATCCGTACAGAAGACACCGTGCAGCTCTACATACAGATTGGCAATGAGCAGTTTGTTGTGCTCTTGGATTCGGGGTCCATGCACAATTTTGTGCGCGATGATGTCGCCCGACACGTTGGCCTTCAGTTCCACCCCTGCATGGGCGCTGGGGTCATCGTCGCCAATGGTGACCGTGTGGCCTGCCGTGGCCTCGTGAAGGACGTCGCCATTCGCATCGCCGACGAACAGTTCTCCATCGACTGCTACTCCATCCCGATTGATGGCTACGACATGGTCCTCAACGTCACTTTTCTGAGGATGTTGGGGCCCATCCTCTAGCACTTCGATGACTTGTGCATGGTGTTCTCACACGGAGGCTGCCGTGTGCACTTCACCAAGATGGGCCAGCTTTGATGGAGCTCTTACTGTAGTCCTTCGAGGACCTCTTCGCTAGGCCCCAAGGCTTGCCACGGGTCCGTTCGTGTGATCACAGAATACATCTGCACCCCAACACGGCGCCGGTAGCAGTCCGCCCCTACCGGTATCCACAGCTACAGAAAAGAGGAGCTCGAGTCCCAATGTGTTGCTATGTTGTCCCAGGGCATCATCCGGCCAAGTACGTCGGCGTTCTTAGTGCCGGTGCTACTGGTCAAGAAGCCGGACTCCTCCTGACGCTTTTGTGTGGATTATCGCGCCCTCAACGACCGCACAGTCAAGGACAAATTCCCTATTCCAGTGGTAGAGGATGAACTCAAAGGCGCCAAATTTTTCATCAAGTTGGATCTCCGTTCGGGCTACCATCAAGTCCGGATGCATGCTAATGACAACGAGAAGACGACCTTCCGCAAGCATCAGGGGCACTTTGAGTTTTTGGTCATGTCGTTTGGCCTCACTAACGCATCGGTGACATTCTAGAGCCTCATGAACACGGTCCTTCAGCCATACCTACATAAGTTCATGTTGGTTTTCTTCGATGACATATTAATCTACAGCCTTTCGTGGACATCGCACCTCCAGCATGTCAAGGCCGTCCTCACAGCGTTGCGCGAACAGCAGCTGCGCATCAAACGCAGCCAGTGTTCGTTCGCCATGTCCTCCGTCGCGTACCTAGGCCACATCATTTTTCGTGGATAGAGTGGCCATGGACCAGTCCAAGGTGGAAGCAGTGACGTCGTGGCCACAGCCGTGCTCAGCGCGGGGTCTTCGTGGCTTCCTTGGCTTGGCGGGCTACTACCGCCGCTTCATCAAGAACTTCAGTGCCATCGCTGCGCCCCTCACGCAGCTCCTGCATAAGAATGCTTTTCTGTGGTCAGAGGAGGCTGAGGCGGCGTTCAAGGCGCTAAAACAAGCGCTGGCTGCGGCTTCGGTTCTCCAACTATCGGACTTCGAGCTACCCTTCATGATGGACTGCGATGCCTCCGAGTCGGGTTTTGGTGTTGTGCTGCACCAGGGCACGGGCGCCATCGCGTTCTTCAGCAGACCATTCTCGCCAAGGCAGATGAAGCTAGCTACGTACAAGCGGGAACTAATTGGTTTGGTGTAGGTTGTTCGTCACTAGAGGCCCTATCTATGGGGGTGTCGCTTCGTCGTGCGCACCGATCACTATGCGCTCAAGTTCCTCCTCGACCAGCGCCTCTCCACCCTGCCTCAACACCAGTGGGTCTCCAAGCTGTTCGGCTACTGACTTCGCCGTCGAGTTTTGGCCTAGGGCGCCTCAACGTGGTTGCAGACGCGCTGTCCCGGCGTGACGAGGCTGTTGATCATCTCCACGCCCTGTCAGGACCATCCTTTGACCTCTTCGACAACCTCCGCTGCGAGCTCAATGAGGACACGGCGCTGCGCGCGCTGTGGGACTCGGTCGCCGCTGAACACGGCGCCCCTTGGCGCGTTGTGGATGGCCTCATTCTTCACGGCGTCCGCGTCTTCGTGTCGACGTAGTTGGCGCTGCTGCCCACCGTGCTGGATCTTGCCCACTCGGTTGGGCATGAGGGCGTTCAGAAGACCCTGCACCGTCTGCACGCCTAGTTCTACATCAAGGGCTATCGTGCACTGGTGCGCGACTTTGTGCACGCCTATGCGCTGTCTAGCCAGAAGAACAAGGTGGACTCCCTTCGGCCGGCAGGGCTGCTGCAGCCCCTGGAGGTGCCATCATAGGTGTGGTCCGACATCTCGCTCGACTTCATCGAAGGTCTGCCGTGTGTTAATGGCAAGAGCGTCATCTTGACTGTGGTGGATCGCTTCTCCAAGCACACGCACTTTATAGCGCTCAGTCATCCGTATACAGCGGCGTCGGTCGCCAAGGCATTCTTCGAGGCCATCGTTCGCCTGCACGGGTTCCCCAACTCCATTGTCAGCGACAGGGATCCTGTGTTCACTGGCAATGTTTGGCGGGATCTGTTCAAGTTGGCGAGGGTCAAACTCCACCTCAGTACGGCGTTCCACCCGCAAACTGACGGCCAGTCAGAAGCAGCGAACAAGACCATTGCCATGTATTTATGTTGCATCACCGGCGACCACCCCCGTGCTTGGTTGGAGTGGCTGCCCTGGGCAGAGTACTGCTACAACACGTCCTACCACACTGCCTTGCGGACTTCGCTGCATTTCAGGTTGTTTATGGAAGGCCTCCGTCTGCCCTAATTCCCTATACTGCAGGCACAGCGCGCACCGACACCGTCGACGCGCTTCTCTAGGATCGCTGACGCCTTCCTTGGCTGAGGTGCTGCGAACACCTTCTTCAGGCCCAGGAATATGCCAAGCGCTACTACGACGGCCACCATCGCCCCCTGGAGTTTGTAGTGGGCGATTGGGTGTGGCTACGCATCCTCCATCGACCGGTGCAGTCGCTGCTGCCGGGACCGCGGGGCAAGCTGAGCCCGTAGTTCGCCGGCCCGTTCCAGGTGACAGAGCACATTGACGACGTCGCATACCGTCTGTTGTTGCCAGAAGGAGCGCGCATCCACAACTGTCTTTCATGTTGGCGTCCTCAAGCCGTTCCTGGGGGACTCCTCCAACAACGCTCCTGACCCTTCCTCCACTGCGCCACGATCGTCGGCTCCAGCAGCCAGCCCGTGCTCTACGTGTCCAGCTTCGTCGGGGCACTTGGCATGTCTTGATCCAGTGGGCAGACTTACCTGAAGCCGACGCCACCTAGGAGCCAGCTTGAAGAATTCCAGCGCTGAGTTCCCTGCCTTCTAGCTCGAGGACGAGCTGTTCGTCGAGGGGGGGGAGTGATGTTATGGTGGGAAAAGTGTACCGACGCCGTAACAAGAAGAGTGGCTGAGCAAGTCATGTGGAGGCATGCACCAGAGTGCGGTCACCAGGGTCCAGGCGTGGGAGCCACTTTGGCTTCAGCCGATTCAGTAGGAGTCAGTTATCAGTATTGCTATTTTGGTCGGAGTTTGTTAAGTCGAGTTTGTTAGCCCTTAGATTTAGGAGAGATTTGTTATTGAGTTAGTATAAGTGTCAAACATTCTGAAGTAATAGATTTTTAGCCTGGGATTGAGTTTATCTCCCCTTGGGCCCCCAGGCGTTACTGTTCACATCTTCCTGTTGTCGCCGAGTTCTCAGCCAGGCGCCTAGCACGGCGCCGCCAGTTCGTCGCCGGGGTTTCAAGCCCAGGCCTCCCCTCTCGCACTCCTACGCCCTCAGATCCTTAAGCTCCAATAGGCTGACTAAAGTTTAGTCATTGGTTTTAGTAGCTAAATTTTAGTCACCGGAAACAAACAGGGCCTTAGGTGGCATACAGTTCCATGCTTTGTTCGGGAAGAAATGCCGTGGGTGCATTCTACACAGCCGGCGAGTTTTTCATGATCAGAACATCAAGTTCAGAGTAGTTGGACGATAGACACGGGTCAGCCTGATACTGTACATTACTCGTTCGTTCAAGAGAAACTGTTGAAAGCGTTCTGAATCCCGAGGAAAGTCATGGCATGATGATTAGTCCTATCCTAGTTTAGATTTGTAAGAGGTGACATTCGAATAAAAGGGATCACATAACATCATAAGAATAACCAAACAATGTGCACCCGGAGACGAAAATGATCCCAATACTGTACTTTCTATTTACCCACTTTGCACAACGTCTGTTTTTTTATATGTCAAAATCTGTGCTGGGTTTCCCTCTTATATCTTAACAAGGAGATGACATCTCCATTATGTGAACTATCCCCCCCCAAAATGAATACCCAAAAGGAAAACAGAAAATAAACTCCTCCAGATTCACAGGGCAAATGGTGAGGCAGTCACAAGATTTGCCGATCATGTCAATAATCATTCTAACTCTTTTATTCCACGTTATTGCTATTGTTTGCTGTCCTCCAGAGTCCAGTATGTCTTCACAACAAGGAGGAGCTTCTCGCGGACGAGCGGACCATCTTCGTGATCCACGATCTGGCTATTCCATCTCATCCCGTCTGTGATGCTCTTTATCTTCACTAACATGTCCACGTCATCTCTGATGATGACCGTGCCCTCTGGCCTCAGAATTCTGTCCATTTCGAGCAGAATGTTCTCCGCCTCACATCTTGCAAAGCAGAGGATGAATTGTCAGTCTTTAACTGAGGTAGTAAAACGTTATCTTGAAAAATGAATTGCAGCAATGACAATTGATAGTTCCTAGATTAAAAGTTCATGGGAGATTCCTCAAAAGAAAAAGTTCGTGGGAATAGATTTACATAAAACAAATTTTGCTATTAAATTATGGCAGGACAATTTTTGCTAAAAGAGATAGAGAACAAGAGCAGAAACAACTAGCTAATTAGGACAGTCTACATTTCTGCAGTACCAGACTGAATTCTAAAGCAACAGTATGTTTTTACCTGCCATTGTACAGTGTGAACACTGAATCTGCATGAATGAGGTCGTAGGTCCGGGGATACGTGGACATGCCCTCACACCTGCAGTGAATTCAGATAGAGATTTCAGGTCAGGCAAGGACGAATGTAACCGTCTAACACGGAGGAGCCATGTTTGCAGTACGAATATGTACCAGTCCTGGTAGCTCCCAACGAGGCCACGCTCGTATATTATGCCAAGGGTTGTTGAGTTCCCCACAGTAGGGACCATGTTCATGACCCACAAGGGGTCATTAACCAATGCCGCAGCAAAGCCGCCAAACTTTGCATTCATATCGAGTAAGTTGCGGTACCGGCCTTCCTGGCCGAGTTGAGCAATCACGGACTTGTAGTGCCCAACTCTCTTCTTCCATAACTCGGTATCTTCCACAAACATCTCTGCCGTGACCCCCTCGATGCTGCCACTGGCAATCCTGGGCGGCACTGCAGTGAGCCTCTCCGGCCATTTCTTCAACGCGCCGCCGGCAACCTCCTTTAAGTCACTGACCTCTGGGAGTGGAGTTATACAAGCCTCCATCTTGTCATACCTAAAATCAATCACATGAATATGGTTAGTGATTTACCATAGAGTACCATGAGTTGAACTGAAAATGGTTAGCATGGTGCTGCACGTACCAGGCAGCATCTGGGTTTTGGTTAGAGCAGAAGGGTGGGGACTTGATAACTTTGTGGATGGCCTTGCAATGAATGTGGTTAGTAGGCTTCTGCCAGATAGCTATGTCGCCCTCCTCCTTGATCTTCTTCCAGCAGAGGCTCTTGGTAACTGACTCAATGGCTTTCTGCTCTGCATCCAGGTCTTCTTTAGTCCTGTCCCACCCCTTCCAGTGTTTCTTCCAGTTGATTGGTGGTCCAGACAAAATCCAATAACCTCCAGGCCGCAGGATACGATCAACCTCTATCAAGTAAAGCCCATCTTCACATACATGGGAGCATGAAGCGATGAGTAATCAGCTGAAGATACTGAATGCTTGTAGCATTGGGGGTATAGTAATTCAACATACCGTAAAGCTGCCACGGGACGAGGCAACGAGAGCAGTGTGCCATGTCAAAGGAACGTGCCGGATAGGTGAGCCGATTGGAGGCGAGGACTCCAATCATCGCCGGCACACCACGCTCTAGTGCAAACTGAACCTGCGCCTCGTGGGAGTCTCGTGGAGCGAAGGACATGGCAAGGATGTTGCGTGACAACAAGTAGGCTCCCCAGCTAGCCACCTGCACAGAGAAGCAAAATGAGCTTGATCATCAGTAAGAAATTCAGTTACCACACAGGTTTAGTTCCCAAATCAAGGAGCGCCATAATAGAAAAAAAATGCTATTACTGCAGGTCCTATGCATCGAACAATCAGATAAAAATGCCAAGGTCAAGTTAGCAACAATCACAACTGTTTGGTGCTGCATAAAGGGCGACCCGTTACAACGACGCCACAGGCCAGTGGCATAAACAACAGATACACCTTCCTGACGTCCAATCAAGAATTCGATGATATCGCAATTGCAAATATATGGTTGACAGCAGCATTATTGCAGAGATTTCAGATCTACTCATACGCTTCAGCAGTGATCCAGCTCAGTCTGTCACAGGAAACTGCGCGTGACAGTTCACTGCAGCTTGACTACCGTTACCAAGTGAAGGCCCGTTCGCAGACACAAAGCGTCTTATCGGGTCGGTGCACGAGGTTTTACATGGGCCAGACCCGTTTGCACGCACGAAACCTCTGACCCGAGAAGGGATTGGAAACTTCCGAGTTCCGACACCCGCAAAGCTAGCAAACGCCATTCCCCGACTCCCGAGATCTCCGATTGCTCTTCTCTAATCTCTGACTGAAATTGACCTCGAATTTGTGCGGACCTTCACAAGGCATTGTTGCGTGCACGTGATCATTTCAAGCAAATGGAGTGTGCGTTCATGTACGATTGCGAATGGAAGTGGCTTACCCCGCAGCCGGTGTCAAGGGCGGTGCGGATGGATCCGTCGTGGAGGGGAATAAGCTTGCCGATGTCGTCGATATAGGCGCCGGCGCCGCGAGGGAACATGGTGCCGCCCCCGGGGAAGCGGAACCTGTCGCCGTCGACGCGGATCCAATTCTGCACCGCCTTCTCGACGCTGAGCTCCTTGTGCGGCACGTTGGCGAACCAGGCGACGTCGCGGCTGGCCGGCCACGGGAACGGGTTGCGGTAGCCCTTGGGCGCCGGCACGAGGCACCGGAGGCGCTCGCCGTCCGCGGGGCAGTGGCGCTCCCGGTAGACGAGGCGGTCCCGCGGAAACCGCAGGGAGCGCTCCACGTCCTCGCAGGGCGTGTACTCGGAGTACTTGGCGGGGCACGCCTCGTAGCTGCGCTGGCGGAGCGCGGCCTCCGCCTCCATCCCCTCCGCCGTGTGGTGCGCGGCGAAGTCGAGCGGCCCCGCGGGGGGAGACGAGGAGGCGGCCGTCAGGGCGGGGGTGGCGCAGGAGACGGCGGTGGCGATGGAGACCGAGGAGGAGACGTCGCCACCGGCGGCGGGGCCCGCGGAGAAGCCGCCGTGGTGCCAGATGCCGAGGAGGTAGGACACCGAGCAGAGGACGGCGACGGCCGCGAGGTGGAGCAGCGAGGGGCGGCGCGCGGCCGCGGCCGCCGACGAGAGGTGCAGCTTCGTGGCGGTCGCGCCCACCGCCATGGCGTCGGCCGTTGGCGGCCCTGCTGCTGCTGCTTCTCCTTCTCTCCGCCTCCCCTGGCTGCCTGCTTTACGTGTGGTGCGCTCACTTAAAGCGCACGGCAGGCGCCTCGGATTGGGGTGCCCGGGTCGGGATTAGGTGGAGGCGGAGACGGAGGGAGGCCGTGAAAGGGAGGCGCACCGCATGTGCGTTCGATTTGATTACCACGGGAAGAGGTGGAGATGGGGGCAGAGGTGTGCGTTTTATTATGTGGAGTAAGCCAGGAAGCAAGCGGCTGCTGGTTGTAATTTTTGGCATGCAAACGGTCGCGCCTTGGGAACACCTGGCCTGGTCCCGTGATCTCCTGGAGCGTGACAGTTGTGATGTGTTGGGTTTTGGTATAGCATTGACTCGCTGGAGTTACTGTCGGATCTTTTTTGTTGACCACATCGTATAATGGCAATCATTGAGTACTCTCCTTCGGCTTCGGCTTCGGCTTCGGCTTCATCACTGGATCGACATCACAGTGCTTGAACTGCGCCTAGCCATGGTAAAGGTGCCTTGATGGTAATCACGGGGAAGTGAAAAAGATTTGTGGAGATAAAGGATTCATACCCTATCATGATTCTCCCGTTAATAAGAAAATAAGAAGCTTCGGAAAGGGTGGATATTGGATCTTGTATGATTAATGGGCATGTTCGGTTGGCTGGTTCATATCGTTGCTGGTTCGTTTATGTGAGAGAGAAGTACTGCTGGCTGATTCGCGTAAATAATAGCAATGTGAGGGGCTGGCCAGCCAGCCCCAGCCCAGCGATCAGGCGGAATGTGGTCAGTTACCAAGACTAGGGGCCCGTTTAGTCTCTTTTAGGTGCTGTTTGGTTTAGAAATTGTAACGCAAACGTCAATAGAATCAGAAAGCAGTGCTAACGGTAACAATGTAACAAATCACTGGCTTTGTTTGATTTTTGCACTGTAACGTAAATGAAAAATAAGAAGTTGCCCGGCGGCCGACAAGTTGCCGGTGCGAGAGCTCCTAGATCCATGCAGCTGTGTTTGCGCCGCCACCGCGCTGTAAGAACGTCAGCAGACCCATCACCGCGCTGCTAGCCTTGGGTCGAGATGCACCTATGTTCGCGCCACCACTGCCCTAAGCCCACCGGCCACCGCAGATCCATCCTTGGGGGTGAACGGGGCAGTAGAGCCTCGCCGTCGCCGTCCTTGCCGGATGCGTGCGCTTCCTCTGTGCGCTCGCGGGTGGCGACGAAGGCGGGGCGGGGTGGGGGTGGAGGCGGGTCTGCGGCGCTATGGAGGAGAGTCGCCATGAAACGCCGAGCTGAGGAGAAACGAGTCACGATCGGGAGTCGAAGACGATGGGTGTCGTGCTGCGTGGTCCCGTGCTATCCAATTACGTAGGGAATGGGAGGGGTATCAATTTTGTACACCACGGTATCTGATTACACGGGATTTGATTTGCGGAGGAGGCGGAAACAAACATGATTTAACGTAAACACTTACCATCGCAAAGGGATTACGTTACATTGAAGCGAACCGAACGATATCTTAGTCCCTTTTAACCAAATAGGAGGGACTACTAGAGGGACTTTTAGTCTCTAGTCCACTAGTCCCTTGGAAGAGGCTTTTTAGAACTAATGGACCACCTTTACAACCCTTATCCCTCCCTCTCTCTCCTCCCTCACCTCTGTCTAAAGGAAGAAGAAGGATATTTTAGTCTTTGTTTAGCCCTTTAGTCTCTTTTAGTCCCTGAAACCAAACATGTTATTTAGTCCCTCTTTTAGTCTTTAGTCTCTAGTCCCTAGAACCAAACAGGGCCTAAAACTATACAGATTAATGTCACTTTGATATGAGCCCTGGTTAATGGAGATACCATAGTAGAGATACTAGTATGGACGTGGCTAGCGTCTGGATGTCCGGACGCATGCGCCGCTACCCCCCGTCATGTGTCCTTAACCGGCCCGTCCACGTCTCGCCTGTTGCGTCCATCCGCAAGCACATGGGGCCCACCCGCACTAGTGGAGACCGTCTCCTGCCTTCCCGCGCCTGACACTGAGTTAATACAACAGAAAGGCGAGGAGGAAGATACAACATACGATCTAGTTTTTAAATATCCAGGTGCAACAAATGCAACATACGTCTGAAAACAAATGAAACATTTAAAACATGAGTCTTAAACACTGGCAAAAACACCTGAAAAACAATTGAAACCACTGTAAACATACGCAATATCCAGATAAAACACTTGCATCATATGTGTGAAAAACATATGCAACATCCAGATAAACACACTTGCTACATACATTGGAAAAAAATAGATAAAACATTGAGAACAAAAGATTGTAACATACGTGTAACCACTGCAACATGTGTAAAAGGATCAAGATGTCCAAGAGATGAGTGAATTGGGCTAATTCTATTTTTTTCAATAATTAAGTTGTACACTTAGCCCATTTTACCCCTTGTGTCTAAAATATGTTTCTATTGTTCTCCCGTATAAAAGTTTTGCACCTTAGGTTCCAATCCTACTGTAGCATGACAATTCTAGGAATGTAAAGACATGAAATGAATTGCTCAAATATAAATGCTCAAAGTAAAGAGAGGGAAAGGAACATGGCGATGTTTTCCCGAGGTATCGGAGAGTCGTCACTCCCCACTAGTCCTCGTTAGAGCACACGCGCATGGGTGTAGCTCCCCCTTGATCCGCGCAAGGATCAACTACTCTCTACGGGCTGATTCTTTGACACTTCGTCATGATGAATTGCCCACAACCGCTCACAAAGTGACTTGGGTCATCCACACGCTCCACCGGATGATCACTAAGCTCCCATTCACCACTGAGTCGTCTAGGTGATGACGATCACCAAGAGTAACAAACATAAACTCTCACTTGACCAAGAAGAGCCTAATGAATATGGTGGATGCACACTTGCTACTCCCTATGCACTAATGAGATCATTAATCTTAGATTATCAAATCTCAATCACCCCTACTAGGCTCTTGCTCTACCTTGCACTCAAAAGGTGTTTCTCAGCTGAACAAATGGGCAAGAGGCCTCAAATGGACGAGTGGGATATGTATTTATACCCTCCCATTCAAAACATAACGGTTGAGGTCCAACTCAGCAAGTATCAGGATGACCGGATGCTCCGATCAAGGTGACCGGACGCACCGGTCAGTGTAATACATCAGCGTGTCAGAAAGAGCCGTTTGCTTTGACCAGACTCTGGCCTACGTCCGGTTAGCATCCACCGGATGCGTCTAGTCATCAAAAACCCTCTCTAGAACCTTACTGATGTTGACCGGACACTGGCATCCAGAGTCCGGTCACTTCTCTGTTCAGCGTCCGATTCGTGGTCAACAACCTGTCCACGCTGCTATAGATACGGCTAGCGTCGCGTCCGGTGAGCATTGGTGTCCAGCGTCCGGTCGCACTCTGATAGCTGTTGCTGATCAAATGAACTGACCGGACTCTTCAAGATGCGTCCGATCACAACCAAACCAATGTCCGGTTAGTCATTTGACTCTCCATTCACTTCTAATTCGAAATTCTTTGTGAATAAAGTTGACTTCTATCGATCTTAGGGCTATTTCTGAGCTACCTAGTGCTAAGTTTGATAAGTGTTCACCACATCTAATTCATTAGACTCACCTAGGTTAAGCTACTAGTCCATACCCTCCTTAATAGTACGGCCAAAGGAAAAACAAAGTCCTAAAGTACTCTAAGTGTCTCTCCAACACCTAACGACACTTAAAACTAGTCCGTTCTTAACCTTGTCGTCCATCCTTTGAAAACCGAAATGATTTCCATCGACAGGGGCATGACAACCATGATTGCCCAATCAATTTCCATTACCATGACCTAACTCAAATTGCCTCTACAAAACACAAGTTAGTCATAGTAATCTCGTGTCATCATTAATCACTAAAACCCAACTGGCGGCCTAGATGCTTTCAATGTGCAATATTTCGATCTACTTTTGCAGCATCCATATGAAAACACTTAAAACGTACCTCTGGAAAACTTGAAGCATACGCTTGCAACATGTAGTTTCAGCGCAAACATCTCTTGCTACTTGGGAGAATGGAGCTCGTCGGCCTATGGAGTTCGCCAGAGACAGCGGACCGGCGGTGGTTGTTGGCAGTGACTCGATGGTGGCTTTGCGATAGGGCAGGGAGGCAGCGGCCTCACGCCGGACCAGGCAGGGCCGATAGCTAAGTGCCACTACTTGCAGGCGGCTGCACACTTGGCAGGCCTAGCAACTGCACCACCGAGACTCGCAGGCAGCCGCACGCTGAAAGCAGGAGAGGGCATCAACGCGCCGAAACCAAAAGAGGGTAGCCGTGCGCCGCATCTGGTAGGGCTGGCAGTCAAGCGCCACATGCGAGAGTGGAGCCGAGAGTTTCGTATGGATGGAACTCTCTTGACTCAGTTTTTGTGGGGGTATTAACCCCTATACCCTTACGGCTAAGCTTGGGCTGGCCCGGATCGATGGGTTCAGTCCACCCGAAAAACGACGTGCGGCTCGGTCCACCTGATCGGAGTCCCGCACAAGGAATCAAGACGGATTTGGCGACTAAGCAGGATCCTGGTCGATTAGAATAGGAATCCTTGTCCGGCCACATATGGCAATTGTAACTGACTAGGATTAGTTTCCAGATCTGTAACCCTGCCCCCCGGACTATATAAGGCGGGCAGGGGACCCCTCTAAAAAACATCTCTCATTGACATACAGCAATACAAATCAGACGCAGGACGTAGGTATTACGCCTTCTTGGCGGCCGAACCTGGATAAAACCTCGTGTCTGTCTTGCGTCACCGTCTTGTTTGGGACTTGCGCATCTGTCTGCCGATAATCTACTACCTTGGGCATACCCCTAGGTAGACTGCCGACCATATTTCGTCGACAGTGGCGCGCCAGGTAGGGGGTGTGCGTACTGCTCTCCAAGCAAACAAGATGGTCATCATCTCCGGCTCCATGGCTACGCCCAACGGCCTCACGTTCACCGTCGGCCAGATCACCTGGACCACCGGCCCCGACGTTTCCATCGCCATGACCACGGAGGAGGCGTGGATTCAACCCGCGCCGACGACTACTTCACCTGCATCGGCTACGGCTCCGACCACGGTGGACACGGCTCCGACCACGACGAACGTGGCTCCGACCACGATGGATCTGGCTCCGACCACGGTACATCTGGCTCCGACCACGATTACAGCCACGCCGACAACCCGTCGTCCGCTTCCCCGCTACAAAGGAAAGCAGATCGACGACACCGACTTGCTCGACTCCATCGATCGGGTCGGCATCAAACTCGCTGAAACCCTAGCTCTGGTAAGTACGATTCAAAGCCAACCTAATGAGCAGGTAACATCTCCCCGCAACAGATCTATCCGACCAGCTCGGACCAGTCATCCTGCACGACTTGGAACAGATCTTGTGGTCGTATCTACCCCTGAGGGGCGCTCCGCTCGTCGCCAGCCAGCCTTCGCGACGGGTCTCCGACTCTGCGAGTACGAGGTCCCGAAGGAGAACCACCAGGTCCAGCCCTACGGCCTGCGAAACGCTGCCTCCAGCTACGCGTACAACCTACGACGCCGCTCGGATCTGTGTCCTATACATCGATCTCGGCCGAAGCCATGCAACATCGTCAACATGGTCCGGATCGAAGATTATCAAGAAGGATCCGTCCACACAGTCCGAGAGGGTGATTCCAGCTCCTCATCCGGCATTGCTTCCAACGCATCGGTCCACACCGAGCTTCAGCGTCACGAAGATGAAGGCGTCAAATACGATCTGGATCTACCAGACCACGCCCCGGGTTTCCCCCAATTTCCGTCTTTCCCGCCAAGACGAGGGGATTTAATCCATGTTGTCAGCAACGACGAGCCGCCAGCGGTTGGCGAAACAGAACAAGAAAAGACTGCACGCGAAGCACGCAATATTGACCGGTTTAATCGCCGGCAAACCGAAGCTGGAGCAGACCAGGAGGCACGACGCATAAGGGTCCAGCCACGTGACCTCAACAATGCTTTCGACAGGGTGGGGGACAAACAAGTCTTCAAGACCCCAAGCGCCAACGTAGCCGTCGCCATGGCGACAATGCAGCGGCTGCCCAACACTCCCGAGACTCAAGTAATCCGTGATGACATACAAGCTTATCTGACGGCTGCTATGGCTCAGACCGCAGAGATGAACCAAGCCCGGGCTCCATCCGTTTCTGTCGAATCAAGCCACAGCCGCCAGTACTCAAGTCGCTCACAGCCACTCAACCAACGTGGCTCGCGCAATAACGACCCATCAGACAACCGTCAAGGCGGAAACGGTGGTCGTGATGGTGGTCGGGACGACAACCGCCGCCGGGAGGATAACCGCCACGACGTTCGAGGCGACAACCACCGAGATAACCGCGACAATCGCCGTGATAACCACGGTCGTAGGGCCAACCCAGATGGCAATCGAGATCGCCGCGATGGCAATAACGATCTCCGCCATCACCTCGGTGGACGTGATCTACGTGCTCGCATCAACCAGAGAGCCGACGATCGTGCATCCCATGAAAGCTATCGCCGTATGGAGTATGACACCGCCCACGGTCCGCCGGGCCTGAAGCAGTTCACTCCACACCTGCGCCAAGTCATATGGCCCAAGAATTTCAAGCTCGAGAAGCTTCAGAAGTACGACGGCAAGGAAAACCCCGAATTATGGGTCATGCTCTACGAAACTACGTGCCGCTCGGCCATGGCCGACGAGCACGTCATGTCTAACTACTTCCCAGTCGCTGTTGGTCATGCAGGTCACCAATGGCTGGTTAGCTTGCCAGCGAACTATTTTGACTCTTGGCAGGAGCTCAGGCAGGCCTTCATCGACAACTTCATCGCTACTTGTGAACAACCCGGCAACAAGTACGATCTGCAGCGGATCCGAGATCGAAAGGATGAACCACTGCGCGAGTACGTTCGGCGTTTCTTGGAGATGCGCATCAAGGTCCCATCAATATCCGACAACGAAGCAATCGAGGCTTTCGTCACCGGCCTCCGTTTCCACGACGCCCTAAGAGACAAGCTCCTCCGGAAGAGACCCGAATCGGTCACAGCGCTTTTGGCCACCGCTAAGAAATATGCGGACGCTGACGACGCTAAAAAGATAATCGTTGAAGAAGCAGCAAGGGTTCCACGCTCCGACCACCCTCCACACCGCGACGATTACCGCAGTAATCGTGGTCGGAACGACAATTTTGACCGCCGCAACCAGCGCAACGACTCCCGCGACCACCGTGATCAACGTAATCAGCGGCGCAACCGCCGTGGCGATTACAGAAACAAGCGCGCTCGGGAAGACGACGGCGAGGTCAATACCGTGAAAAAGGGCGGCGGACGTCGTAACTACGAGGACGACTACGCCAAAGCATTAAAGGGGCCCTGCCAGCTCCATCCTAAGTCGAACCACACCATGGAGAATTGCCGCGTCCTCAAGACTATCTACACGCGTCAACAGGCTCCGGATACGTCCGACAAGCCTAACGACGCGGGGGAACAGCGCAACGAGGACAACGACGACGACGATGCAGACCCTCGTCACAAATACGTCAAGCCGACTGATCGCGTACACACCATCATCGGCGGCAAGGTGTCCATCGAAACCAAACGAGAACGCAAGCTGCTCGCCCGCGCTTGCATGAACGTGGCAAACACCGACAACCTTCTCACCGATCCACGGCTTCCTCCGTGGTCTCACCGTGAAATCTACTTCAGCAGGAAGGACCAATGGGCCGCCATACCCGAGCCAGGGCGTTTTCCCCTGGTCCTCGATCCTTGTATCAACAAGGTTCAATTCGACAGGGTACTGATCGACGGCGGCAGCTCCATTGATATACTGTTCAAGAACAGCCTGCCCGCTCTGAAAATAGCCCAGGCAGACCTGAAGCCGTACGAGGCACAGTTCTGGGGCGTTCTCCCCGGACAGAGCTCCACACCTCTCGGGCAGATCACGCTACCTGTGCAGTTTGGGACTCCGGACCACTTCCGCACCGACTACGTCAACTTCGTGGTCGCTGACTTCGACGGCACCTACCATGCTATTCTTGGTCGACCGTCGCTCACCAAGTTCATGGCCATACCTCATTACAGGTATCTGGTGCTCAAGATGCCTACTGAGAAAGGAGTTTTAACCCTCAGGGGCAACGTATACGCAGCTTATACCTGCGAGGACGACAGCTTCAAAATCGCAGAGGCCCACGACCTCTCTATTCGCATGGCCGAGACCATGCTCGACGCCAAGAAGACCCCGGCCGACCACCTGGAGATCCCAGAGCTCGAGGCTCCGCGCAAGAACATCAGATCCAAGGAGCACAAGACGATCCAGCTGGTCGAAGGCGATCCCAGCAAAACGGCCCTTATCGGGGCCGACCTGGATCCCAAATAGGAAGACGCGCTCGTCAGGTTCTTGAGGGGCAATGTGGATGTGTTTGCATGGAAACCTTCCGACATGCCTGGTGTACCTCGGGACTTGATCGAGCACTCCTTAAATGTCAACAGCAAGGCCAAACCAATCAAGCAGAAGCTACGACGGTTCGCTCGCGACAAAAAGGAGGCGATTAGGGTAGAAGTTACGCGGCTTTTGGCAGCCGGATTTATCAAAGAAGTGTATCATCCGGAATGGTTAGCCAACCCGGTTCTTGTACGCAAAAAGAATAATGAATGGAGAATGTGCGTTGATTACACTGATCTCAACAAACACTGCCCTAAGGACCCCTTTGGTTTACCTCGCATAGACGAGGTCGTAGATTCAACCGCCGGTTGCGAGCTGCTTTCCTTTCTCGATTGCTACTCTGGTTATCACCAGATCGCTCTCAAAAAAGACGACCAGATCAAGACATCTTTCATCACGCCTTTCGGCGCCTACTGCTACACGACTATGTCGTTCGGGCTCAAAAACGCCGGTGCTACCTACCAACGCGCTGTACAGGCCTGCCTCAACGACGAGATAAAAGACGGCCTCGTCGAGGCTTATGTCGACGACGTAGTTGTCAAAACCAAGGAAGCTCATACCCTTGTTGACAATCTAGAACGCACCTTCGCAGCCCTTAATACGTTCCAATGGAAATTAAACCCAAAGAAGTGCATCTTTGGTGTCCCTTCTGGCATATTGCTTGGCAACGTCGTCAGTTACGACGGCATACGCCCTAACCCGGAGAAAGTCAAAGCTGTCTTAGACATGAAGCCCCCGAGAAAGGTGAAGGATGTCCAGAAGCTTACCGGCTGCATGGCTGCTCTAAGCCGTTTCATATCAAGGTTAGGAGAAAAAGGACTACCGTTCTTCAAACTGCTCAAAGCGTCCGAGAAGTTTGAGTGGTCGGAGGAAGCAGACGCTGCCTTCACGCAGCTGAAGCAATACCTCACGTCACCTCCGGTACTTACTGCTCCCAGAGAAGACGAAACTCTCCTACTTTACATTGCGGCAACCGATCGGGTGGTTTCCACTACACTGGTGGTCGAGCGCGATGAGCCGGGCCACGCCTACAAGGTACAGCGGCCAATTTATTTCATTAGTGAGGTACTCAACGAATCCAAAACCAGGTACCCACAGATTCAGAAACTGCTCTACGCCATACTGATAACATCCCGAAAGTTGAGACATTACTTCGACGGATATCGTGTGGTAGTCATGACCGAGTATCCTTTGGGGGACATCATTCGCAATAAGGATGCGAACGGGCGCATCGTCAAATGGGCAATGGAGCTATGCCCCCTTTCCTTGGAATTTGCAAGCCGTACTACAATCAAGTCTCAGGCACTCGTCGATTTCATCGTCGAGTGGACAGACTTAAGCACGCCTGCCTCTCCGGGATCCGACGAATATTGGACGATGTACTTCGATGGTTCTCTCAACATTGACGGTGCGGGAGCAGGAGTTCTTTTCGTGTCACCATCCAAGGAGCAGCTCCGATACGTCCTCAGGATTTATTTCCCAGCATCTAATAATGCCGCCGAGTATGAAGCATGCCTGCATGGTCTACGCATTGCGATTGAGCTTGGGGTTAAACGTCTCTATGTCTACGGAGATTCGGCTCTGGTCATCAACCAGCTCAACAAGGACTGGGACACGACCAGTGAAAAGATGGACGCATATTGCAAATCAATAAGAAAGCTGGAAGGCAGGTTCTATGGCATCGAGTACATACACGTGGTCCGGGACAAGAACCAAGCAGCGGATGCGTTGTCAAAGTTAGGATCATCCCGAGCCAAAATCCCACATGGCGTATTCGTCCAGGACCTGTTCACGCCTTCCATTGAAGACGAAGATTCAACGACCAACAAAATTTCAGACCAGCAATTAGTGGCTACGGTTCCGGCGCCGAGCACAGCCGAGCCGCTTCCGACCACTCATGAGCCGGACTGGAGAACACCTTTCATCAAGTACTTGACAGATGGTAGCGGTTATATCGATCGAACAGAAAATGAGCGCCTGATGCGTCGTAGTAAGCAGTATCTGCTCGCCGATGGCAAGTTATGGCGCAAAAACGCTAAGGAGGAAATCTTGATGAAGTGTATAACCCAGGAGGAAGGCGAGCATCTCCTAGACCAAATCCACTCTGGCTCCTGCGGCAACCACGCGGCCTCAAGAACACTGGTCGGTAAGGCTTTCCGAGCAGGGTTCTATTGGCCGTCAGCAGTGGCCGACGCAGAGAAGCTAGTCCGCCGCTGTGAGGGTTGTCAGTTCTTCTCCAAGAGAATCCATGTACCAGCACATGAGATCCAGACGATTCCAGCCTCTTGGCCCTTCGCCTGCTGGGGACTGGACATGATTGGGCCTTTCAAACCAGCTCCTGGGAAATTTACATGTGTCTTCGTGCTAATTGATAAGTTTTCTAAGTGGATAGAATACATGCCTCTGGTACAGGCATCCTCAGAGAAAGCTGTCACATTCCTCGACCAGGTCATCCACCGTTTCGGCGTGCCCAACAGCATCATTACTGATCTAGGTACTCAGTTCACCGAGAACGCTTTTTGGGACTTCTGCGATGAAAGGAGCATAGTTGTAAGATACGTCTCGGTGGCGCATCCTAGAGCTAATGGACAAGTCGAGCGGGCAAATGGCATGATCTTGGACGCATTGAAGAAGAGGATGTATAGAGAAAATGATAAAGCTCCTGGAAGATGGCTCAAAGAGTTACCAGCCGTGGTCTGGGGCCTCCGAACTCAGCCCAGTCGTAACACCGGCGTCTCACCATACTTTATGGTTTACGGCGCTGAGGCAGTCCTCCCACCAGATATAGCTTTCAGATCAGCACGGGTAGAGAACTTCGATGAAGGCAGGGTCAATGAAACACGGGAGCTAGAAGTCAACAGCGCAGAAGAGAAAAGGCTTGATTCCTGCGTACGCACGGCCAAATACCTTGCTGTTTTGCGCAGGTACTACAACAAGAACGTTAAAGAGCGTTTCTTCGTGGTCGGGGACTTAGTCCTGAAGTGGAAGACGAACCAGGCTGGCGTCCACAAACTCGCAACCCCATGGGAGGGACCCTTCATGATCAAGGAAGTCACACGTCCAACGTCTTACAGGTTAGCTCACCTGGACGGCACGGACGTACCAAACTCGTGGCACATCGACAAGCTTAGACGTTTCTATGCTTAACTACTGAGATATGTACTCTACTTACATTTTCGATTTACTTTAATAAAGCAATTATGATTTCTCCGACCACTCTAATGTGTCACTCCGAATTTCATGGTTATTTTAACCTAAGGCAGTACAAGCCGACCACCACTCCTTCTACGGTTTTCGGAGCAGGCCCTGTCTCCGGTTCCTCCCAACACGTGCACGGGATCTGCTCTCTGCGTTGCGGGTGATCGGCAGGTCCCCTCTGGTTTGACTTGTCTGCGTCCACGTATGCACAGGTCATAGTACCTCATACTCCGACCACATGCCAGACTGGGGCCGCACAAACTTTTCAGGATGACGTGTCGAGCAAAACGGTACAACTAAAACAGAGCGTTAACACGTTCCCACTTAGTTACACCGACAAAAAAAAAAAAAATTCAAGCTTAAAGTGCGTTTTGTATAAAACAAATAAGCTTATAATGATATACAGTTACGTTATTACAAGCTTGCCTGAAAAGGCTCAAGTTTACAATAACACAACTATGTCCTCCTTCTACAGCTCTAAGCCTATTACATTGGCTGGTCGGGGCGCATGGCATTTACTGCTCGCCGCCTCCGATACCCTACTCGATTCTAGGGGACTCTAGAGCTAGTCAAGCTGAAGGGGATGGCCCCGCCGGTGCCTGGCTGGTCGAGACCGCAGGCTTCGTTGGTTGGCTTGAAGGTGATGGCATTTCCAGCTGGCTTGTCGATGGCATACCCTGCACAGGTGCTGTCCCACCTCCGCACAGGTTAATATCGCCAATTATCCTTGACGACAAGTCCAGCTGGGCCGTCCGAAGCTCTTCGGCCTTGTCTGGGTCTATCTCCTTCGGGTACCCAGCCTCCAAGCGTTTGAGATCGATCAGGGGGTAGTGAGCACGCACCATGCTTAGCACATGGGCGCCCGTGTACTCACCTGCCTCCTTCACGAAGTCTTGGAACCATCCCCATGCTTGCTTGCATCTCTCGACCAGTCCGAGCTGAGGCGTCCTTAGCTCTTCCTCTGTGAGCGCCGGGTCGATGAGGTCGAGGACGGGCACAATGCCAGTTGCCATTTCTTGGCACCGCTTGCTCCACGTGTCCCGCTCCTCGACGGCCTTAAGGCATTGTGCTTTCCAGTCGTCACGCTCCTTGATCACGGCCTCAAGGTGCCTCTTGGCATTTACTTTCAAAACTGAAAATATTACAAGACATCAAACGTGATGACACGACAAGGCAATGTGGACAGTTGAATGAGCAAGGCGGTCTGGAGTGCTTACTTTTCAGGTCGTCCTTCATTCTGTTAGTGTGGTCTTGGAGTTCCGACTGGCGGCGTTCCAATTTCTCGTTGTCCTCCTTCAGGCGACCACATTCTGCAAGCGCGCGGCTGTTCTCCCCCTGGAGGCGGGTCACTTCAGCTTCTAAACCTGCATTACAGCTATTACTGTCAGGAACAAAAAAAAAAAAAAAAAAAAACACAAGTCCAGCACTTGCTATGATACGGTGAACACTTACATGTTTTCTCCTGCTCTTTGTTTTTGAGCTGGCCGACCAGGTTTTGGTTCTGTGCTTCTTGGTTGGTCCTCTCCTGGTCGGTGGCTTCAAGTTGGCGCCGCAGGCGTTCAACTTCAGCCGTCAGCTCCTTATTGGTCTTCATGACTACTTCTATCTGGTCGAAGCACCTTTTTCGGTACCTCGCAGTTTTCATCACGTCCTGCATACAGACAAGCTACGTCAGACAGCTTGACTACACAACAGGTTTAAGGACTAAAGCCAAATATACCTGGACTTCAGTCACCAGGCGTTTGGCTGCTCGCTCAACTCTTAAGGTTTCCTCGGCCTCTGGGATCTCCTCGTGCATGACCCATTCATCGTTCCGATAGCGCGACACATATACATGTTGTCGTCTATCTTGGGGACGGCCCAGGACTTCTTCCACTTCATCCTCTTCAGCCTCCTGTTCGGGAGGCGGCAGTGGTCCGGAGTTCGCAGACTCCACGACCACCAGGGCTTTCCCACGAGCCGTCGCGTCGGCACCCTTGTCCTGGGCAACTTCTGGCTGCTGCCTCTCGGCTAGATCCAGCTCCTGTGGTGCTGTGGTATCCTCCTCATCGGGGTTTGTGCTCGGAGCACTTATGTTCTGCTCGGGGACTGGCGTCTGGTCGTACGCCTGCCGAGGCCCAGGCAGAGTCCCTTCCATGGGCTCCTCCACGGCTTGTTTCTGTGCAGTTTGTCCCGCCGTTTTTGGAAAGGACGTCCCGCACCCAGCTAGCTGGTCGGGGCTTTCGGTGGACGCCGATCTAATACATTCAGAGACAAATTCATAAGACAATAGCATCCAATGCAAAATGACAAGCTTACATCCAAAATGTATATACTTACAGTTTTGACTTGCGGAAGGATGTGGCGAAGGAACGTCTCCTCGACCGCCCCTGCTCTGCTTGCTCGGCAGTTTCCACCGGGACTTGTTCAACCTCCGGTACGGGCGTCGGAGGATGATGCGGCATGTTCCCTTCGTCTGTGCTCTGTGTTGCCGTGGTCGGTGCTGTGACCACTGCTGGCACAGAGGAGCCACCCTGCTCCGACGGCCCCACCTGCCTTCTCCTCTTTCGGGGGATGAGCCGGAAGATGTCCGCATCCTCTGCTTCGTCGTCCGACTGGGAGATGATGGCTTGGCGTCGTTTGCTGGTAGCCGGACGCTTGCCGGCGGCTCTGGTCGAGGCGTCTTCAACGGTCTCGAGTACCGCCCAGTGAACGTCGTCGGTCCTGGCGCTGGTCTGGGCGGTTGATCCAGTAACTTGCGGCCACTCTACACCGGGGGGAGACGACACAAACACTCCTGCCCGGTCACGGCCATTATACTGAGACGCAAAATGAAGGAAAAAACAGTTATTTTCTTGGTGCAACATGACTTTACAGTTAAAAGGAGGCGTCATTTACCTTTGGGGGAGGGCGAGCCAGCTTGAAGGCGTGTTCAATGGCGTTCAATGCAACATAGTTGGGATCGGCCAGGTTGAATAGCTCTCCAATCCTGGCCTTGATCTCCAGCTTGTCCAGCGGCTCCTTTCTGGTCCTCGTCGGATCAGCGCCTCCTTGGTACTCGAAGCCGGGGTGAATCCTTTTCTGGCACGGCTGAATTCTACGGCTGATGAAGTTGCCGACAACGCTCGGGCCGTCAAGCCTTCCCCATGGAATCAACCCGAGTAGTTCGGCGATCTGCTCCAAGTTGTCGGGCTTCTCCGACCAGCTGCTTTTCTTCTCTGGAATCAGTCCCACATCGCACAGAGTGATGGAGTTTGGCTCTTCACGGATGTAGAACCACTTCTTGTACCACTCGTCCAAAGAGGTGTTCCAGGGGCAGTGCAGGTATTGAGCCTTCATGCCGTCCCGAAGGTTCAGGTAGACGCCGCCGGCGATCTTCGAGCCACCGCTTCCCTTTTTCCGAAGGCAAAACAGGTGGCGAAAGAGGTCGAAATGGGGCTGGAAGCCACCATACGCCTCGCAGAGATGGATGAAGGTAGAGACGAGAAGAATCGAGTTGGGATGCAAATTGCAAATCCCAATCTCGTAGTGCAAACAGAGCCCCTGAAGGAAAGGGTGCACTGGAATCCCAAAACCCCGTTTGAAAAAATCTTCAAAGATCACAATTTCACCTGGTTGTGGATCGGGGAAGCTTTCTCCTTCGGGTGCGCGCCATCCCGCAAGTGCCTTGTTGTGGAGCACTCCCATGGCGACGAGGTCCTCGATGGTTTGCTCGTTGCTCCGCGACTTCCACCATTCCTTCGCCATGACCCCGCCTTTCTTCTGGGCGTCTCTCTTCGCCATTTGTTCGTCCTTACTAAGTGGGTGGATGCGGGAGACCGAGGGGATTGGTGATGATCTTTGGGGAATAGGGTTTGGCAGGAGGAAGAAGAAGGTTGTGGCGGCGGATGACAATGGGGAATGGTGAGGGTAACTTACCAGACCTACATTATATAAAGCAAAAGGGCACCGTCGTTTCGTCCGCCCGAGAATATTGGGAGTCGTGCGCACGCGTCGTGGACGGTTGTTCACACAACCCCGAAATCTGCGCCAATAAACGTGCTCCTTCGATAACAGTGTACGCGCCTCTTCGTTGATGGTGTAAGAGGGCCCACACTGACACACCTCAATACAGGTGTCAACCGACTGTTTGTCAGAAAACAATAAGAAGACAGAATGACGTACTATACCTATTTGTTTTTTTGACCAGACGTGTCAGACTGGACAGACTAGACTTGGCAGAGAGTAGAGAAAAATAAATACACCAAATAATAGTACAAGCAGCGCACGTGATCGTGGATTTGCCTTGACCACTACGGTGCTCGGGGACTGCCCAGACCACTACGGTGCTCGGGGACTGTCCAGACCACCTTTTTTGCTCGAAGGCTGCTTCGACCACGGTTGTGCCCAGGGGACTGCTCCGACCATTACTATATTCAGGAACTGCTATGACCACCGCTGTGTTCGGAGACCCTCCCGACCACTTTTTGGAGTTTTGCTCTCTTCGGCTACATGTGATTTATACTCACATACAGTTGAAAGACATTTATTTGGACCTTGCTACAAGACTCATATTTCGCCTTCCAGCAAGCTCGGGGACTACATCGGTACGATGCACCTGCCGGTGTATTTTGTTTGGCCTGTACGGCAATTGGATTCTTAACTTCAGCAGAATTTCTTTTTTAGACCCTGGCACCACGTGCTTGAGTCACCTACTACCAGGCTCGGGGACTAAGTGGACACACTTCACCTTGCGGTGAATGTGTTTGTGCTTTGAATGGTTATAAGGATTATTAATATGCTCGGGGACTGCCCCGACCACTGTTTGAATAGTGTTTTTCCTTGGCTACATGTGATTTGTACTCACATACAGTTAAGAGACATTTCTTTAGACCTTGCTACAAGGCTCATACCTCGCCTTCCAGCAAGCTCGGGGACTACATCGGTACGATGCACCTGCCGGTGCATCTCGTATCGCCTGTACGACGATTGGGTTCTCAACTAAACTATGAATTTTTTTTAGACCCTGGCACCACGTGCCTACGTCACCTCCTACCAGGCTCGGGGACTAAGTGGGCACACTTCACCTTGCGGTGAATGTGTTTGTTTTTCGACCCCTACGCTTCTGATGTTCAAGAATGCTATGCTTCAAGACCACTTACATTTCTTTTCAGAAATACAAGTGGGCACACTTCTCAGGACAGAAATCTTTTCTTTTTATAAGAGCACCATACATTCTTCGGACAACCTACTTCTCCGGTGATGACGGTGGTCGGAGGCGTCAAGGTTCCAAGCCTCGCTTGTCGGAGAAGGTGAAAATGGCGTGTCGCAGCATAATACATGATGCTCGGGGACTAGCTGTGGGGGTATTAACCCCTATACCCTTACGGCTAAGCTTGGGCTGGCCCGGATCGATGGGTTCAGTCCACCCGAAAAACGACGTGCGGCTCGGTCCACCTGATCGGAGTCCCGCACAAGGAATCAAGACGGATTTGGCGACTAAGCAGGATCCTGGTCGATTAGAATAGGAATCCTTGTCCGGCCACATATGGCAATTGTAACTGACTAGGATTAGTTTCCAGATCTGTAACCCTGCCCCCCGGACTATATAAGGTGGGCAGGGGACCCCTCTAAAAAACATCTCTCATTGACATACAGCAATACAAATCAGACGCAGGACGTAGGTATTACGCCTTCTTGGCGGCCGAACCTGGATAAAACCTCGTGTCTGTCTTGCGTCACCGTCTTGTTTGGGACTTGCGCATCTGTCTGCCGATAATCTACTACCTTGGGCATACCCCTAGGTAGACTGCCGACCATATTTCGTCGACAGTTTTTAATTCCAGATGAGTCATAAAATTAAATGTTTATGGCCCCGTTCGCGTGCCCTTAAACCCGGCTTAATCCGCTTCTTTTTTCATCCGGAACCGTGTTTTCCTCTCACAAATTCCTCAAGATTCCTCTAGAATTCCTCCAAACGAACGGGGCCAAAATAATGAAACCATGCATTGAGAGTGATTATGTTCACATTTCATTTCATTCTAAGTTCTTGAAAACAACGTTAAGAAGCTCTCCACTGAAAATGGCCTCGTGCTGCACCCATCCAAGCATCACGATGGTGGCCACACTTGCGAGTGGTGCATTGACCCGCCCCTCTGCAACACCGGCTCACTAGTCACTGCACTACCTTGGAGAAGCTCATCGCCCTTTTGTGCGTGCCTCGACAACATGCAACTTGGCGATGACAACGACTCCAGACGCCTCTTCTACAACCCTACAAACTCTCGTTTAGAGCCTCTCCCCGCCTCGAGCGCTACTCTTACCACGGATCCCCTTTGTGGCTCCGTGAAGAGTCCTTCCCCTGTATATGGTTAGGGAAGATGGGATGAAAAAAAGAGAACACACGCCGCTGACCGAAGAGTCTCACTTATCATAAAAAAAGTAGATCCTCAAAATTGAGGACTGCTGTTGAAGTAGCATATATTGAGATCTAGAAATGTAAAATAGCCCATTAATTTCTAAATAGAGCTCTAGATCTAGATACTATTGTTGGAGATGCTCAGTCCCAATGAGAGTTTCATTCTCATTGATTAAGGTGACACATCATAAAAATGATGATGCGTCATAGAAATTATAAGGAGAGAGAGGAGGTGAGTTTCGTCCGGATGAAACCCGACATGCACTATTAGTGACGCATTGAAAAATAAATGAAACTCTGCTAAAAGTGTTTTGTTTTATTCGCACGTATTGGACGGGGTGAAACTCCACTGGGAGCACTCCATTTCATAACATCATGCATCATTTAAATATTTGAACCTATGAAACTGTGATACGAATATGTGCAATATATATTTTTATTCATTTATCTACCTCACTTTATTTGAAAACAACATAATGAAACCTAACACTAGAAATGGCCTGAGGGGCTGGAAATAAGGCGGAGTGGGATGATTATAACTATGTTTTAGTTTTATTCCTTTGTTTGGTCGAAGTTAACTATTCTTATTCTGTGTTTGCTCCGAGGATATTGAAAAATAGAATAGAATTGGGTTTTTTTATTAGAAAATAAAATTAATTTTGGTGTAGTGGAATAGCGCCACGTCCTAGGAGGGCACGGAACTGAATTTTACTGCATGATCTTGCCCCAGAAGCCAAGTGCAGTGCTGACGGTGACTGCTGGGTCGCGAGCGGAGGCCGTCTCAGCAATGGTGCACGCGTGGCGGCTCCGGGGGAGACACTTGTAAGTGTCTAGCCGCACTCGCAGGATCAACGTCGCCGGGCGCGAGACAGGTGCAGCCGCTGACGGCTGACGCGCGTGCCACGCGAAAAGGATAAGGATGCGATCCTTCCCCCGGGGGAATGCGGCTGGCCAGGGCGGCCGCAGCACCCGGCAAGGCGGCAAACAAGGATGAACCTGTAGCACAAGCTCCGGACCGCGCGCGAGCGCGAGCAACGGAGCAAGTAGCCTGGATTTTTTCGTGACAGCACAGTCGTCGTTGCTCGTTGGTGACCACCGTGAATCCTTGCTGCTGCTACTCCTCCAAAAGCTGTGGTGCCCGCAAGCTTACAACTGCCGTGTCGCCAGTTTGAGGTACAGTCAGTCCCCTACCGCTACTACCTGCTGGCAGGGATACGGTTGATGCCCAAGGTTCGCAGTAACAGTAACTAACTGGGACACCCTGGGCCCTGGCGAGAACGATGTTAACAGCTTCAAGTACACACCTGCGTCTGACTTGATCTCATCTGCGCTGCCGAACGTGACTATCGCCACCCTTCAACTGCACGCTAAAAGCAAGCTCAAAAGAAACAGCCAAGAGGCCTGTTCTTTTGGCTATGGTTTATCGTAAACGATCATAAATTTTCAGCCGAAACAATATTTTTCTCTCACACAAACCAGTCAACAATACTTCTTCACGAACCAATAACGAAATAAATCAGCCAACCGAACATGCTGCAGTGAAGTACCGTGCCGTGCCAAAGCACGGTAGGACATGCCAGCCCTGGCACCGGCGCTGGCAGGTTGTTGAGTAAAAACGGAGGATCCGAAAAAAGCTGGCACGGGCGCATGGCCCCGCGGGAGACCACAGGAAATAGATACACGCTAGTACTGTAATCCGTTCCTGACTGCTGTATGCGGCTTCTGATAATCCATCCATCCCGCGTCCGGCGTCTCTATCCATTCTCTGTATCTCGCCGACTATTCCACTGCTGGGTGTACTCTTTCCGTCCTAAATAATTATCGTCGTTGGTATACGTACCGTAAATTTGACTCGATTTATAAAAAATACATGCAACATCTATGTCTCTAAATAGATTTATTAAAAAAATTAGATTCAAAAATATTTCCAATGATACTAATTATGTATCATAAATATTAATATTTTAAATATATATTAAGTTAAAGTTGTTTTTCAAGAAGCGAAAACGACAGATATTTGTTGTGAGCCGGCTGATAAACCGGCTGAAGCTGTTTTGTTGTGAGAGAAAAATACTGTAGATTATAGCTGATAAGCCGATTGATAAGTTTAAACGAACAGGCAGTCATCATCTTTGTGTGAGACTGAAGCAAGCTATGTAAAATGAGGTTCAGGACTTAGGGATAATTAAGCAACAATTCCGTTACGAAAATCAAATTTACGAGGTGCAGAGAAACTTTACTGTATGCACGAGTACTGTCTCTTCTCTTAGAGCAACCATAATGTTACAAAAAAGTACTCCATAGATATTAGAATATTGTCTATCAACTAGTTGAAACATTGTAGAGGTAGTCCATAGAGTAGTTTATAAATAAAGGTATCCACAGTTCTATGGATTGTCCATAAGAAATAAACGAATAATTTTTCTCTCCGCGGGCTCTCTCATATGTACTACCTAATCTATATACATTGTGGCAAAAACAATAACTATAGCCCACGGGCACAAAAGCTGCCTATATGAACTGTCCAATCTATATACATTGTGGTTGCTTTTCTACGTATACGGCGTTTAGAGTGATCTACTAGCTCATATAGCTTGATTTCTGATTTCTACCAACATGGAGGTTAGGTAAGAAAAATCAGGGGAAAAATAGCATGCTAGGGATCCGATGGCATCGATGAGACCCATCCTCTTCCTCTCTAGTCCTTTTGTCTACAGAGGAATAAAACTTCCATCTCCTCCATGCTTTCTTTTGTTTTGTTTCGCAGCCTGCAATCTTGTATTTACGGCTTATTTTGGAGACTCGTCCTTAGGGCACCCCTAGTGTATTACGGTATTGAACTGGAGGCTGGGAGTTTGCCAACATTGCTATCATATATATATGACCATAACGTTAAATCGTTCCTTGCGTCACATAACCTCTGCTGCGCTCCCGATGCGTGCATTGCTGACTCCCGTCTTGCAAACGTCCTCCTCTCTTTTCGCGGCACAAATTACTCTCGTCTCCCCTAGTGTGTGATTTCACCGGCATCCATCAATTTTAAAGTTTTTTCTTGGACGACAACGGGCGAGGTCATTTGTGCTTCAAAACATGGGCATGCCTCGTCAGTTTACTTAATAGGCCGTGGCCTACTGCCAACATAACAGTAGGAGTACTAACAGTACTCTTAAAAGGATGCCACGTGAACATGATACAACTACCAAATCACACTGCGTACTACTGCTAGTCTGCTACTGCTTACTGGTGGGCAATCAGAGAGGTCGAGAGCACATGGCTGGTCAGGTTGGTCAGGGACACTCACCGGCCGGAGCCAGTACACTCCCCTCTTCATTCTTGCGTCTCGTTCACTGCTGTCTGGTGTCTGCTGAAGCCTGCTATGCATTTGGACTTTGCATATACTCCCCTCTTCATTCTTGCGTCTCGTTCACTGCTGTCTGGTGTCTGCTGAAGCCTGCAGGCAGCATTTGGACTTTGCATACTGTTCGGCTTTATGTTTCAGCTAGAGTTTATCCGTCAACCAACATTATATTTCTCTCGCAACGAACCAGCTTGAGCCGGTCTTATCAGCCGAACAGGCCGTCGGAGTCAAGTCTGGGGCTACCGCGAGAGCGTCGGGCACCCACTCCCGGCCCCGGGTAAAGCAGACCTTTTCACCGGAAAAGAGAGACGAAGGAAACTAGTACGGAACAAGGGAGGGAGCTCAGCAAACGCTGCGGTTGTTTTGACCTTTTCAGTGTCGCCTTTGGGTGCAGAAGCGACTGTCACCCTGCAGCCTGTTCGGGAGACCGTATCGTATCGTGGATTATTTACTGCTGGTTAGTTTGGTGTGAGAGAAAAACACTATTCCCGGCTGGAAATTTACGATCGTTTACGAGCAAGCGAACATGCTCATGGTCTTTTCCGGTACTGATTGTGCACACCAGTTACCAAAGTCTTCGTTCAGCAGCGTTCTAGTAAGATACTCCCTCAGTTCCTAAAAGAATAGATTTCTAACAAGTTTATAGGACAAATTAACAAACAAGAGAAAAGTTCTTGCTACCTCTTATTAATCTTCTTAACTTTAACTATATTCACCACCTACCGAGAAGTTGAAATAATAAGCTTTAGTGTTTCCAATAATATATTAAATATTGTTGCACCTACTACATCAACTATTGGAGCATCAAGGATAAATGAGTACGTTGATCGCTGGAAACTCCGAGAAAATAAATGGATCTGATGGGTGATGACTGATGAGGGCTTAGAAGTTGATTTATTCATAGACAAATTTTCAGTCTAAAAATATATTCTTTCAGGGTTGTAGGGAGTACTCATTGATTCGATGCTCATGATGACCATGCCACCACAGGGCAATGAGATGAAACACGGTTGTTACTGCATCTTGGTCCTGTGAAAGAAAGCACGTGCACGCCTCCCATCTAACTACTAGCACAAGACGCGTTTAGTAAACAAGGTAAGTCATAAAAAATCCCATATATAGGAATAAAAAACATCCGATCTTTAATTTAGTGGACTCTAATCATTATCACTAATAAAAACCATCAAATCTACTCTATTTTTTAAACAATACTCATCTCTATTATGAAAGATAATTTAAAATACTCACATATATCTATATCTATATCTATATCTATATCTATATCTATATCTATATTGTACCTGAGCAAATTGAGCCCGACCCGAGCCCGGCGGGTTTTAGCCCGCCCACGAACCATACTGGACAGGGCCTGGGCATAGGTCCCGCTGCACAGAAAAAATTTTCTTGGCCTGAACCTAGCCCAAAACACTATTTTTTTTTGCTATTTTACATTGTAAAATGCGCGGGTGGCCCGCCCGGGCCTAGCCCGAGCCCGACCCGAAAAATTAGGCCCGACCTGTTGCCTTTTTCGGTCATGGTGGGATTTTTTTGGCCCGAAATAACCGGCCTTTTTTCGGCCTAGCCCAAACCTAGCCTGACCCACAAAATGCTCAGATCTGATATATATTTATATCTATAACTAATATTAAAGAGCCAAAATTTCTCTCCACCCATTATTCGCCACCTCCTTCTAACTAACTGGTAGTGGAGAGTTGAGAAAACTCGCGTCTAGCCATTAGAAATACAAGGTCCGATTCCGATACGTATTGAGTTGCGGCCTACATATCTCGTATGTGACCCAGACTCATTACCCGCGCTCATACAAGCTAGAACAACTCGCATCTAGCGATGATTACAGAGTTTGAATGTTTGATTCATATATGTATTGGGGTTTCGTTGTAACGTACGGACACGTTTGCTAATTTATATATAAATAGTCATATTTGATGTTATATGAAAAAGAATAATTTAAAGTAATTCTTTAAGTTTGCATCTAAATTATTTAATCGGAGCTATTGACAAAGTGTACTCCCTCCATCCCATAAGTGTCATTCTCGCTTCTCAAGTGGTCAAACACTTTCAAATAACCCCATGAAACTATCCTCCGACTAACCTAATCATTATCTGTAATAGTAACCATTAAATCTACTATATTTTTTAAACAATACTCATCTCTATCATTATGAAAGATAATTTCAAATAACCCCTAAAATTACATTTAAATTACCTATCTCTATCATTAATTTATTATGAAAGATAATTTAAAATACCCACCTAAATTTATATATAAATAGCCATATTTGGTATTACTTCTTAAGTTTATATCTAAATTTAAAGTATATGAAAGATAAAATTTAAGGTAACTTCTTAAGTTTGCATCTAAGTTATCCAATTGGAACATGAAGTCTGTCTATTGACAAAGTGCATACTACCTCCATTTTCTTTTATAAGGCGCATGTGCATATCAAGATCCAAACATTAAAAATCTTTGACCAATAATTTTGCCAATAATTTTTAGTTATTATAACACAAACTTGATATGGTTAGATTTGTAATTAAATCTACTATCAAGTTATCAGAAGTTTATAAATATAAATAATATAAAATAAAATAAATAGGTGATCAAAGTACGTGTAATTTAAAGAGCATGTCATGTCAAGCCGTGTCTTATAGAAGAGAATGGAGTATTAATTTTACCCTTTTCGCTGCCTAGCTCATCCGGCACGAGGCAAGAACGACGAGCAGCCATTTTTGCTGCTGCTGCTGCGGTGCACAACTGCCTGATTGCGTCTCCCGGTCCCATGATGCCGTGTGACCGATAGTGGCAGTGCAGGCCGGCAGATTGGAGCATGGAGCTCTCGGAAATTGGAATCCTTGCTGTGCTACGGTGCTCCTATTGTGGAAAAAAATTGGGTGCACCCCGGGCACACCGAGCTGCTCGTGCTCTCCCCAGCCAGATACACGCCACGTGCACAGGCCTTGCATCGTACGGCATCGCGAAATAACGCTCCGACGGCGGCTAAAACAGAAACGCAACTCGGCTCGTCTACCTTATCCGGCTCAGCTGGAATACAAAACGCAGCGATTGATGTGCCTGTAACCCTAGACCGTGCGGCGGTTGCACGCCATCGCCGTCAAGACGCCCCAATTGATCGTGCCTTGATCCCTAGACCAGTGCGGCGGTTCCACGTCACCACCGTCGTTGCCGATTCCATGGATGAACCAGCAGCCACCATGGCAAGCGTTGGAGCCCTAGAAGACCTGATGCCATCTTCTTCAGTCATGGAGGATTCACGTGCACTAGGAATTGATGCTATTGGTGGTGGTCATCTTGAAGAAGAACAACGACTATCACAGGTCAGTTATCTGATTAGATCTTTGTGCCTTTTCTTCTATGTTGTTTGATTTCTGACATATAGTGTCCATATTTCACAGAACACCATGTCAATTGCCATGGAAGTAGAGACCATCGGCACCATTTCACAAACATCTGGATCAGTGGAGATTGAAGGACCTCATGAGGTACAAAAATAATTAATAAAGTTACATAATATATATGTACAGGATATATGATATTTTGTTTATTTTTAGTACACCTTTAATTGAAAATCTATATGTATAGGAGGTGGTTCATAGAGCTGGGCAAAATTTCATCGCTCCTGTAGTTGGAATGACATTTGAATCTGAGGAAAAGGCTTATGACATGTACAACACCTATGCCGGCAAGGTTGGGTTTAGTGTTAGAAAAAGCAAGATGAAGCGTCGCCAAGATGGTAGTATAAGTCAGAAATACATAGTTTGCAGTAGCGAAGGACATCGAAAAAATGAGTCATCAGAAAAGGACATTACAAGGACGGGTTGTGAAGCTCGTGTTCAGTTTAGTATCTCCAAAGATGGGATTTGGACGGTGCAAAAGGTCGTAGAACAGCACAATCATTATCTTGCTAGTCCAAATAAGGCACACAAGCTGAGGTCCCAACGACAGGTTATAGAGGCCGACAGGAAATTAATTGGGCAAATCCGGGAAGCTGGAATGAAGCCAGCACAAGTTTATGAGTTCATGAAGGAGTTTTATGGAGGGGAAGAGAATGTACCATTTGCTAAGATGGATTGCAATAATGAGATTGGTCGCGAGCGCACACAGTACTTAGAAGCCAATGATGCACAAACACTATCTGAATATCTGAGAAATAAACAGTTAGAGGATCCTACATTTTTTTATGCATTTCAGGTAGACAAGGAAGATGGTCGTATAGCAAATTTCTTTTGGGCAGATGGTCAGTCTATCATGGATTACAAATGCTTTGGTGATGCTGTGACATTTGACACCACCTTTAAAACTAATAAGTTTGAAATGCCTTTTGCTCCGATTCTTGGCTGCAACCATCACAAGCAAACAATAATTTTTGGGTGTGCACTTCTATTTAATGAAACTATTGAATCATTTGTTTGGCTTTTTGAAACCTTTCTAACGGCAATGTCAGGACAGCACCCTAGCACAATTTTTACAGATCAAGACGCGGCTATGGCAGGGGCGCTTGCTTATGTATTCTCAAATACAAGCCACCGTCTTTGTTTATGGCATATTTGCTTAAATGCTGCTAAACATCTTAGTCATGTAATTCATGAGTCGGATAAGAAAGGTAACAAGTTACTAACAGATTTCAAAAATTGTGTGTACGAAGACAGGTCAGAGGCTTACTTCATAGAGAAATGGCATGAATTGTTGGCTAAATACAATCTTGGGAATAACTCTTGGATGGCAAACCTGTATGATTTGAGGGCAAAATGGGCTGCAGTATATCGTGACTCTTTTACAGCAGACATGAACTCGACCCAGAGGAGTGAAGGTATGAATAATGTTTTCAAGAAACGATTTCGTAGGAGACTTGGTCTTTCGGAACTCCTTGTAGAATGTGAGAAGGTTGCGGTTAGTCTCCGTGCAAATGAGTTGGATGCTGATTTTCAGTCACGCCGAAAGAGCCCAGTTACATACAGTCCAAATCTGCCTATGTTGATTACTGCATCTGATTCATATACTAGGAGAATATATTCGGAGTTTGAGGAAGAATTTAAGAGGCAGTTTACATTGTCTTGTGATTTCCTGGAAGCTGCGGGGACAAACAAAACATTCTTTGTTAAGTATATGCAGTCTGACCGTGGAGCAACAGTAGTATTGAACACTGAAGATTCCACCATTAGATGCTCTTGTCGGAGGTTTGAATCCATAGGTATGTATACTATTTACATTTCAATTTATACATTGTAAGCTGTAATATGGGTTGTTTAAATTGGAAACTACCATACATCGTACAGGTTTATTGTGTAAGCATGCTCTTAGAGTCTTCAATACAAATGGAGTATACAATTTGCCATCGCAATATATCCTGCCTAGATGGACCAACTATGCCAAAAGTGGATTTTATATTGAGAAACAAGTAACTAAGACGAGAGATTTGAAAACACATGCAGCACTTATATCTCGACAGGCCACATCTCTTGCATTGAAGTGTTCTCGGTCAAAAGAACTTCTTGATAAATTGCAGAAAGCCATACATAACTTGAACCTGGAAGCAGATACTTATCTAAGTGAGATGCATGAAAAATCTAATGAGGTTCCTCCAATTCCAAATGAAAATGTCAAGCAACCATTAAATGGAGTAATATCTTTTAGAATTCCTGAAGTAATAAAGGGACCAAAGAATACACGTTTTAAAAATGCTGTTGAAAAGAAGGCAGGGAAGAAGAAGAAGGGTGGTCAGAAAAAAGGTATTGATCTGCCCACTGTTTTAAATATTGTATTATCATATTGTATTATCATATATATGCTTCATTGTAGGTGAAAATCTGGAAAATAACGATGTAGAAGAAGGGCCATCTTCAGCCATGGATGCTCCTTTCGTGCAAGCTGGATATGCTACTTCCACAATGCCACAATTCAGTTTACTTGCTGATCCTTCTGCAATGGCTGCTCCATACATACTAGGAGGATACACATGTCTCTTAATCGGAGTTGATCAAGATGCTACACTGCAAACAACTGTTAGGAAGTTACATTTTGATGGAGTGCAAGAATAATAAATCTATGTAACTTTGCTCTTTTGCTGTTAGGAAGTCTCTTTTGCTCAGATAGGAGCCTTACACACTTTGCTCTCAATAGGAGCCTGTTTACAACAATGCATTTCAGAGAATCTATGAGATTATTAAGACATCCATTCTACTGCTGATTTCAAAACATCCAAATATATTTCAGATAAAAATCACATTTTACATTTTACAAGTATCAATGAACTATATACTGATACAATTGTTGACAATCTGTCGGTCCTATCCAAACATCTACATTCATCTACATTCAAAGCCCTAGGGATATATTAGTACTAAATCGACGCACAGACCACTTTTTGTATGAGTACAATCGATCTGAGCTAGTGAGAACTTCAGCTTGAGAGAACTTCAGCTTGAGTGGCTGTTCAGAGCCTGATGCATCGATTCAGTGCACAGGCTTCTTGTCCCAGCCATGGACTTGCTCCAAGCTGCAAATACAGTGGCCAAAACGTCTTTAAGAAATAAATTCTTCAACCATTTGTCAAATGTATCACGCTGCAGCACCTACATGAACTGCACGCCTATCAACAAGTTATTTTCTACCAGCGAATGCTCCCCACATCACTTTCTCATCCATCTTTTACATTTTTTTAGACTATAGCGTGTAGCTAGTAGACATCATCAGGTAGACATGACCTCAGGAGCCTTCAGGACTTGGACAATGGTTCCCCGGCCAAGAACGACGGGAACATCCTGAATGCTCTGCTGTGCTGAAACAATGACACCCATATCAATCAATCAAGTATAATCTGCCCATTTCAGATTCAGATTCTTCAGCTTACCTGAACACCCATATCCTCAGCCGGCAGAGGCTCAGGCGACGGCAAGAGCGCCGGAATAGGCGAAGGCGACGGCGACGACGGATCTGCGCACGTAGAAGGCGCCGGTCAGGTCGCAGGCGGAAGGCAAGCACGCTCTAGGAACGAAGGACTCAGCCGTGTACGGGCGGGCAACGACGGATGGCGAGGTCGCTTGCAGCGCTGGCCGTGAGTACGGGCGACGTCGGCATCTGCGGGAGAGCGCCCCTGAGCTGGCCGCACCACGAGGGAGAGCGCCCCTGTGCTGGCCGCGCCGCCGAGGAGCTCTGCCCTTGTGTTGGCCACGCCACTGGGGAGCGTGCCCATGGGTTGGCCGCGCCACCCCAGGATTGGGAATTGGGATGGGAACGAACAAGCTGAGCCGATGAGGTTCCATGAGCCGAGCCGTCATGTTGTTTGGCTGCCGTCGGAGGATTATTTCGCGTTGCCGTACGATGAAGGAGCTGTGCACGTGGCGTGTATCTGGCTGGGGAGAGCACGAGCAGCTCGGTGTGCCCGGGGTGCACCCAATTTTTTTCCCCTATTGTGGTCACGTTTTGACTTGCGAATGACGAGGCAACCAACTCTGCACATTGATTACGCCGGCCTTCCTCTCTTCTCTAGAGGACACATTTCGTGCATCAAGGCAAGCGCGAAGCTCCCCAAGTCTGACCAGAGGGAAAACGCACGAATGCTCAGCGAGGATCGCCACTGACGCGCCCAGCCCGGCGCACGTCGCACAAAGCTGAGTATGGAGATTAAGTGAGATTATACTTTAGAAAAATACTGAGATGTTGTTTATTTGCTCGTGTGAATGGATGCATGTAATCCGTCTAGCGTATGCGAATGACTATAGACCTTGTACTCCATCCTGTAGTTACTGGGCAGGGCCTGGCTGACGAATAAAGCTTAAACCAGGCATATAATAAATAAGGCAGATACAGTGAAACCGGTCGTCCAAATACGCTTCTTCAAAAGTTTATATGCACCTCCAATCTGAAAGGCTAGCGGACATTTCTTGCCCGCTTACGACGGAACGGAGCTTGCACGTAGCTTCAGGGCCCCGCAAAGAACAAAAATCCACAAAGAGGACATTTCGGCCCAATTGGCTATTAGCCTATTACCCAGATTGCTCCGCCGCATGCGGCCGACCGTCGACGGCCAACGTGTGCCTTTCCCGGCCCCCCCTCTTCTCTTGTTCCGTGATTGCGAATGAGTGCTCTGGAAACTGGAATGTCTGAATCTGTATCTGATACGGTTAAGGGAGCGACGTAGCTGCGGGCGAGCTCGGCAGCCCATTACTTGCGTACGCTACTAATTGCGGGCTGGGCTGTCTGCTGCATTCCGTAATGACCCCGCATGCATGGCCTGCGAACAGAGATGCACTAGGCCGAATACGTATGGGCCGAACAGAGATGCACCATGGCTCTTGCATTTGCTGTTTTTCATCAAGAAGGAAACAAACAGAGAAGAAGGGCAGCCGAGCAAGCTCGTAAATGCCTCACGTTTACTTCAAACTCTCTTTCATTTTTCTTCAAAAATATAAGATTTTAGAATGTGCGTGTATAGTTTAGTGGTAGGAGCTCGACTTCACATAAAAGCAGTGACAAAGCCAGAAAAAAATTTAGGAGGAGCTGAACAAAAGAATAGGGGCTTTTTTTTATCTTCTCTTAACCTTAGCCCCTCCTACCTAATACATATATGCATAAAATTTTAAAGGAGGACTTAGGGGGGCTCCACGTGCTCAGGATTGGTAGGGGGGCTAGAGCCCCCTAGCCCCACCGCTGCCTCCGTTGCTGTATAAAAGCCACTCCTTTTACTATTTAATAGTTAAGGTTTATGGTTTTTTGTTGACATTATTGTTGAGACTTCTTTTAACGATGGAATATGAAATATTTCGCTGTAGACTTTTTCCTAGGTCGGCTTATTTGGCCTAGCGAAGATCATGCCTTTTTAAAAGCACGAGCACCGAGTAGTCAAATATCGAAATTGCTCGGTTGCTTCGCCCCTTTCTCGTCTGTGCTAGCGAAGGAAATCCTTGCTTTCACGGGTAACAAAGCAATCAACGAGTGATCCAAACACCGTTCACTATTCTAGCTTCTTGTCGGGCTAGGCAAGGGGAGGGCCGGCAAGGATCCAAGCACACAGGTTCTTACCTTACCGGGCCATGCAAGGATCCACAAAATATTCAAATGTCCTTCAAGTCACCTTAGGCTCCTTATTGTCGCCGAGCACATCGTGTAGCCTTAAAATAATAATTAACGGAAAATATTATGCAAGCATCCGTGCAAAGCTGGGTGGACAGGCTTTATCACAAAGTAAGTGAGATAAGCTTTTTTCCCCCTATGTTTTATGTTTTCTCTTTTGTTATTTCATTTTTGGGGACTCAAATAAAAGTGTGTTTTTTGTGAGAAAAGAAAAGTGTACTTTTAGAGATATCATTTCACCTCATTGCATAAAAACAAGATTAACCAACGTCCATTTATTAATGCACCGGCATGACGCCTCGTATGGCTGTGGGAACGTCCGGCGTCCGGACGTCGGACAGAGGTAGCCTTCAGACGTCCACGCTTCGTATGGGGTCCGTGTCGCTTCACGCCTCGCGCCCACACCGTGGTGCCCCTCCACACCAACGCGCATGTTAGACGAGCCCAATAACTGCAGCAGACGGCTGCTGTAGATGGGTTCCACTGCATCATGTGCAACACTAAGATCTATTTTGCAATATCTAGATGAAACACTTACAATATATGTCCGAAACAATTAAAGCACTTGCAACATACGTATGAAATACCAGAAAAATATGTTTGCAGTCATTGCAAAACATATGCAACATCTAGATAAAACACTTGCAACATACGTATGAAACACATGAAACACTTAAAACATACGCTTGCAACATGCATGCATATGCAACATCCAGATCTACTTTTGCAACATCCAAATGAAATACTTGCAACATACGTCTGAAACAGATGAACATTTGGGACATAGACTTGAAAACACCATTGCAACATGTGCAACATCTCGATCTACTTTTGCAACATCGATATAAAACACTTGCAACATACCTCTGAAACATTTAAAACACTTGAAATAGATGCTTGCAACATGTAGTATTAGCGCAATATGTTCTTGCTGCTTGGGAGAATGGATCCTCGTCAGTGTGTGGAGTTCTATCCTGGCCGCCGCAGGCTACACGCGGGCGAGTTTCGCCCTGACCATGGCGGACTAGGTAGGCGGGTGCGAGCGAGATGTGCATGGACGAGCTTCGCGTGGGCTGCCGTGAGCTACACGTGGACGAGCTTCACACCCGGCCACAGCGAGCTAGGCAGGTGGAGGCAGAGGTCTTCTTGGCCGTCGACCAAGCGTCTAGCCCCCGTGGTGGAAGCGGTAGCGGTCTCCTTCACCATGGGCGGGCGCGCGCAGCGCGACCAGTGGAGCTTGTGCGTACGCGGCTAGCGACGACGCTCAACACTGGGTGCATATGTGGACGGCGGCGACGCTCGTCTGGACGCGGGCGCTAGCAGAGCTCGTTCCTACTCGACCGAAGGATGGGCGGTGCGGTGGAGCCGATGCAAATGGAAAGATAAGATGTCGCTCTCTTTTAATTTTTTTTTAAGAAACTGTGTATGTCGATGAGGGGAGAAGGCTGGTGGGCCGATCTACAGCCTAGCTAGCCACGTCCGGATTAACTGACGCAGAACGAATGCCCGTGGTGGAGCATTAGCGCTATCCAAATCATCATAGATAGTGGTAGGAATACTAACAGATTTACCTATAAGTCCAAAAAAAGATCTAATTTTTGAAGTGTTACATACAGTAATTCACAAAACTAGGCTTATTTATAGGTCTGCGGGTAAACTCGCTCGCATGTCCGCATGCCATCCAGCCAGATTCGAGCATCTGCATAGAGACGCCTTCGTATCACTATCACCACCGTCTGGGCCGGCACAAAAAGGCGCAACGTGGCGGACATCACCCATCTGGGCCATCGGCCGGCCGGCGACGACACCAACGCTCTGACAGGTGGGTCTAGGCTACTCATTACCGTGGGCCCGGCGCCCGCACGCCACCACTGGGCTGACGCTGGGTGGGGACGGTCCACCAAGACCGTGATTACGCGACGGCAATGGTGGCGAGGCGGCCATTCCAATTTCCAGGCAAAGCGGTGGCCGCGCTTCCTTCCTCAGTCCTCACTCGCCCCCTTCTGGCTTTCCAGCTTCGCCAAATCTATCCGATCTGCGCAGCGATCTCCCCGGCCTGCGCACGAGGTTAGCTTCCTCCTCCGCTTCCTAAGTTCCGGCAGATTCGTTTATTCAATATGTCTGCGCTCAAAATGTGCCGGGAATGAGATGGGTGCGAGGCTGGGAGCTGCTTTATCTATGGCTTGTAGCGACTCGGGAGGTTTTCTGGTGTGCATCAGAGGAATTGGGGCATAGATTGCTGGAAGTGATCAGTCTGTTTTTTTTATGACAGGAAGAGGTTGATCTGTTTTTTCATGGGAGATGAATCTGTATGTTAGCGTAGGATAATCATGTTTAGTGTTGGTCCTTTGGGCCCCTGATTGGAGGATTGGAAAAGGATCTTGATTAGTTGTGGCCTTAGCAGCTTAGCTCATCAGTTGTGTGCTCATAGTCTGAAATTGACATTGTGTGTTATTGTAGTTGTAGTGTGGTGCATTTACATGGAACCTGATGAAGTGATATTCTGTGAACTTCCTTTTTAGGTGCTTGTGAGCATGTATCTGCTAGGCAACAAAACTGGAAAGAAGAAAGTGTATGTTGGTTATATGAGTGCCCCTCTACCGTATGCCATTGAAGAGAATTACGGTGGGTGCTTCTTTGATGACGACGACGATCTTGCCCAAGTTCTTCAAGATCAGGTTGGGTACCGTTTCCTGTGGTCTTTTTAATAGGTTGTGCAATGGCCATGTGTTCCCCATATGTGCGCTTCTGATACGGTGGGAAGACTAAAGAAACTTAGTCAAAATTGTTCATTAATGTTTTTTTTGAGGAATTGATCCTAAGCACTGATTACATTGGTACGGTATTGAGTCCTAGATCCATAATGGGCTGGTTGAGAAGTTATAAAATAATTATTACTGTTTTGCTGATAATATTTATTCACACAGCTTTGTCATGTGTAAGATAGACAATTCATAAATTTCTGTTTCACTAGGGCGGTATGCTTGGAAATTTGAGTTCTGGGCTAAAAATTAGAATCTACAGAATACCATTTTCATGAAATTCATGACAGTGTATTCTTACCTTTTGCTATGTGCTGCTTATGACCATTGTTATCCTTTGTACTGCAACCGTTCAGCATCATTTTGACAAATATGACCTTAAATTAACTTGCCTGTTCATCCACCCTCTTCAGGAAATATTGTATCAATTAATTCAAGGAAGTAATGGTAGCGGTTCATCTAGAACTCATTCGACTCCAAGTTGTAGCTATGGCCGTGATCGGACATCAAATGAACAAAAATCATCTGGGGATGTAAACTATGAGTTGCAACTAGCAGTTGATGAAGCTTTAGCTAGAGAGTTGCAAGAAATGGAGGGCAAACTAGCCAACACTTCACTTAATGACAATAATGGTTAGTTGCATACTCTATATTCTTTGGTGTCGGAGTCAATTTGTTTCCCAGATTAAGTGCTAATCTGTTGTCTCAAATACCTTTACAGGAAGAAAGCCAACATCATCTTCAGCGTTTGATAGAGGCAATAATTCTGCAAGTAGACCTCCTCAGGTATACATTTCTGGCAAGTATTTTGGACAATCAATACACACTTCCATTTATTGCCAATTACCAATGTACAGGTAGTGGAGGAGGATGGGATTGATCCAGATACTATGACTTATGAGGTGTGTTTGTTTTGTCTCCTCCCCTCTTTTTTTTTTTTTTTTTTTTTTTTTTTTTTTTTTTTTTTTTAGCTATGCTTCTATAAGTGGCATGTGCCAGGTAGCTTTTGGTTCTGATAACCGATATGTTTTGTTAGGAGCATATTCTATTTTATTGCCACCTTGTGGCTATCGGCATTATAGAGATATGTGTTGCCGAGTATTAAAGAAATGGGATTTTCTTTTCATTTATTTCATTTGATTTCAGGAACTGCAACAGTTAGGGGAAGCCATTGGTACCGAAAGCAAAGGGCTGCCTGAAAGTGTCATAGCACTCTTGCCAACTTCAACTTACAAAATTGGAATATTCTCAAGAAAGGAAAAACATGATGAGTACGTTTTTAAGCTGATTAGGATATTTAATTTTCCATTTTCTTGCTCAACATTTTTTATGTTTGGAAGTGCAGTGGCAATACTGATTAGTTATAAGGTTTGAAGAATATGTTTTCTAGTTGTTTGTTGCATCCTATGACACTGCTACCAGGTGTTTATCTATGTTTGTACTGTATTAACTTATGCTTTTAAGTAACAAACCATTTTGCCACTCACTCTTTTGTACTTATGCAGATGTGTGATCTGCTGTATGGCATACAAGAACCGAGATAGGCTTACTAAATTGCCCTGTGGACATCAGTACCATCAAGCTTGTGTCGCTAAATGGTTACAGATCAATAAGGTAAGTTACCTAGACACCTAGTCTTTAGCTTTTTTTTAGTATGTCTCCCTCCGTTCCAAACTATAGGTCGTTTTGGCTTCTCTAGATACATAGCGTATATATAAATGCATAACAAAAGCTATGTATCTAGAACAACCAAAATGACCTATAATTTGGGATAAAGGGAGTAGTACATAGGTTGGTGGTACAACTTCCATCCTTCTAGGAATTGTTGTAGTTCCTGTGGTTCCTGATCAGTTTACTTGTGTTGGAATTATTTATTAGGATGAGGGCAGATTTGGTGCCCTCGTTAGCTAAAATACTATGTTGCAATGTTTCAAAAAACATCACAAAAATCATGTATTTGTAGTTGTGTACACATAAAGTTTAGTATAGCCGCAACAATTCAGTTTGAAATTCGTCCTAGATGTCAAGAAACAAAATAGACAAGCAGTCAACCTGGCACTGTTCATCATGTGCTGACAGTGACACTTCTGTTTTTTTTTTAATCTCAACATCAAAGATGAATTTTAAACTAGTAAATTGTTGTGGCTACACTTAACTTTAGGTGTACTACATAAATGATTTTTGAAACATTGCAACATGGCATTTTAACTAACGAGGGCACCATATAACTTTCCTATTAGGATTTAGGAGTATGAAAGCTACCGTGTCTCGTAACATGTCATCGTTTTTGTATTGCACATCAAATTTGCTTGCCAACTGTAGTATATATCTTGAGCAATCACCCGAGGTTAAACGTGATGTAGAAATCTTACAAGTTACACCTTCGTTTCACAGTATTTGAACGGTCCACATACCAAAGACTAAGAGGCATAATAGCTAAGTAATCTTTTTTACAGAATCAGATTTTGTCATTCGTCTAATGGAGGGCCCAGAAGGGGGGCCAAGCTGTCTAGGTCTGGGCTGACCACGCCACCAGGACGGGGGCGCGACCAGCGGAGGGGCGGCCTCCCGCCACGCCGCCGACATCCAGATCCGGGAGGATAGGATCTGCTTGCTTGGAGGACAAGATTAGATTGCTTAGAGGCTAAGTCTCCCAGGAGTATAAATACAAGGGCGATGTAACCTTTCAATCTTAAGCAAGAGTAGAATAGGCCAAGGGCCTTCTATCCCCTCCTCTCCCTTCTAAGCCTTGGTCCTCTTCCCCTGCGCCTCTCTCTCTCTCCCCTGTGCCGACGACTCTAGTCCCCCAAACCCTAGCTGCCACAGCCTAGAGCCCCTTCCCCTGCCGGGCTCTGACACTGGTATCCGGAGACCAGATCAATCCGATGGCCACCACCGCCAAGATCATCGACATAGACACTATCTGGAACAATGCCCACAACATCATAATCAATTGGCGAAACTGGGCGACAAGTTCTTCGCCGGCAACACCAGCAGCAGCCTGCTGCTGCCCGACGCCGTCGCACCCTTGTTGCCCGCTGCACCCCGCAGCGACCATGCAACAAGCAGCGTCGCCGCTAGCCTTCCCTGCAGCGGCCTCGCCACCAAGTTGATGGACAACGACGCTCGCCTGAGCAACAACGAGCATGCACGTTCCAAGGAGGACCTTGACATCCACAACATGACCAATCGTTGGAAGACGATGTTTGACGAGTTCTTCGCTCGCACCGACAATTCTCAGCCAATAGCAGATCCACCTCAACCAGAGATCCCCACTCCGGAGATCACGTACAAAGGAGTTGGAGCAGCCGTCTTCCTCAAAGCCTTATCAACGATCAAGCAAAGCCGCAGCGCGAGGACGCGCTGCCAGGAGAAGGGGGAAGAGATGTCATACGTCTAATGGAGGGCCCAGGAGAGGGCCCAGAAGGGGGCCCAGGCTGTCTAGGTCTGGGCTGACTGCGCCACCCGGAGGGGGGCGCGACCAGCGGAGGGGCGGCCTCCCGCTGCGCCGCCGACATCCAGATCCGGGAGGATAGGATCTACTTGCTTGGAGGACAAGATTAGATTGCTTAGGGGCTAAGTCTCCCAGGACTATAAATACAAGGGCGATGTAACCTTTCAATCTTAAGCAAGAGTAGAATAGGGCAAGGGCCTTCTATCCCCTCCTCTCCCTTCTAAGCCTCGGTCCTCTTCCCCTGTGCCTCTCTCTCTCCCCCCTGTGCTGACGACTCTAGTCCCCCAAACCCTAGCTGCCGATGCCTAGAGCCCGTTCCCCTGCTAGGCTCTGACAGATTTTCATGAGGGTAGGTGCGCATACGTACATTCATAGGGGTGAGTGTCGCAACTATATTAGGCATTTAGGCGTTCTTTATGGCTATATAGGTTGATCATTTGGTAATTTTTTCAATTGAAACTCAGCACCTCAAACCCCTGGCATTTTCAGACCAAATGTTTCTGCTTCTGCATTTTCAAATTTGCAACCATGTTAATAATTTTTCACTTCTTATCCTGAGAAAGCATGGTCTCTGCTAAGCCTTCAGTGGCATGCATGACGCTGCAGGTATGCCCTGTTTGCAATAAGGAGGTTTTCAGCTAGTAAAATCAAACAGTGCAGATTCGTTTGATGGCCAGCTCCAGAAACTGTCTGAAGTACTGCGTAGATGTGCATTATTTGTATAAGCATGCTGCACTGTTGCTGGCAGGTAATGCACTAATGCACCGCATTGCTCAAGGATCATAGCACGACCAAATTAGTGATATCTCGAGCAAATGCAATAAGATCTCTGCTTTTTTAACTTTGGGACATTCAGACTTGGTGCCACACACTAGTCCTTTTTATCATCTCCTATATCATGTATATTGGTCGTTCATTTCAGTACTTGGCTCCAGTTCTTTTAGCATACTGTCTGGAATGTTGCAACTTGTATTAAAACAGTGACAAATATGGAAATTTAGGCACTGATGGTTTTTAAAAAGTAGCAGCCATTGTGTTTAGCAAATGGTCAGAATGTTGGAATGGTCTGATTTCCTCACAGCCAACCATTTTGGACTATGTTATGGCTGCAGTAGCAATTTATCTTCTTCAGTAAGATCGGTCGTTCCACAATAGGATGGTTTCAGGTTCATGGATGGAATTCAAACTTATGGGTCAGTATATGATTTGAAAATGATGGTGTTCCATGAGCAAGCAGCCCATGCATGGACAAACTTGTGTGTTTCTACGCTACGTTACAAGGCAATGCTTCTTTTATAATACTTCAGGAGACAGAAAGCACGCCACGAAACCACGCGCGTCACGCTCATCTGAAAGTTGGTGCAACGAACCTAATGACGTAACTGACGCCTTACCATGCACAACGGAAATTGAGCCAAGTACGAAGCTTATTGTAGTTAGCTTTGTTTGGTCGTCAGTTTATTGAGACAATCCTGACGCTGCTCTTGACAAACTGTCATGGCGACTGCTGGATTGTAGATAGACTCTCGAGTCATTGTCCAAGTGTGGCCCTCAGATCCTGCTAATTTCATCATTCATGTGCAGCCAATATTGTTTCTAAGGAATGCAGTAGTAGGTGGCGTATGGAAGTTTAAGTGGTGACTGATAGCAAGATTTTGTGAAACTTGGGTTTGCTTAACAAACTAGACTAACAGGTGATGATGGATCAAGATCCAAATCCAAATAGAGAAGCCCAATTAAAAATCTAGAGAAAAAAAAAAGAAATCCAACTTAGGTTCGAGGATGAGTACTCGTTTTATCACAAGGATATCGCATGGATTTTGATACGATCATCGAATCACACTACTTATCTATTCTGTTTAAGAGGATTAGAGAGGTGACGGATAAAATCATTTCATTTCTTAAGCCGTAAAAATTGTTCTAGTTTAGAGCTAAAAATAGAATTAGCCATGACTATCCAACTAACCAACACCTCCAACCGAAGTCCATTTGAATGGTCGGGCAGAGGGAATGTTAAATATAATGAAGCCATGACCCGGAAGTGGACACTGGACAGGGCTGCCACAGGCCCAAAGGGGACGGGTCCCCTGGTGCTGACTCGGATCCACGCCCACGGGCCTAGGCTGCGTGGTCACACATGATTGGTGAGACCAGCATATGGGGCCCTGTGGTATCGTCGATGCGAAACGTGGAGGGGAGGAAGAGAGAGATGCCTTTCTCAAATTCTCTGCCTAAACACTCGCACTTGCATTCCTTTCCAAGCATAAGAATTAGCTGCCCAAAAATGCTTATATATACAATAATAACTAAATGACGGGATGACAATGGGCAGACCATCTCCAGGAGTTTGATATAATTTTATTTGCTAAACTAATCAATTTAGCAAGTTAACAAAAGAAATAACAACCTTAATTTCTGTCCTTCTCCAACAGTCTCTGCTTATAACTTTCTAAAAATTATAGTAGGACCCACATTTAATTATTCTTTGGTTTATTGTGTTGTTCATAAAGAAAATTGCATCTACTCTCAGCACCGCCCTGACGCGAGCACCGATTCGATCCCAACGTTTGGCTCGGCCAGCTGCGTACGGCCGGCAAGACGTGGCCAGCGCCATGCCTTCCGGCCAAGTGGTGAGCACACGTGAAGATAGCAGGCCATGCACACGTGGAGGCAGCAGGCCATGCCTTCCAACCAGGGATCAATAAACACCGGCGGAGGCAAGCACTGGGCGGCGGCGATGGAGGTAGGTACATACCAGTGGCGGCCGGACCAAAGGGCAGAGGAGGAACACATCACACCAACAATATATCTCGCGGCAAAAACAAACTCTCGCGCGAGAAGTACCGTGAAAACAGGTTCACGGGAGGGATAGGAAGTTCTCTTGACTTTGGAAATCTCTAAGCTGAGAAGGATATTTGACAAGTTTTTATTTTTAAGAAGCTCTTTTAATAAACTGTTGGAGAAGACTTTTTTCTTTTTGCTAAAAAAAATTAAGATAGGAAGTTGTTTTATCAAATTCCTGGAGATGCTCTGATAAAACATGGCCATTTTCTGATTAAACATGAACTCAATAGCACAAAAATGAGCCGAGACTTATCCGAAAGATAAGAAAACTCAGTTCGAAGAGAAGTTGGCACCAAACATTTGTATGCATGGCAGCCGGTCGACGGACGCATGCGGCCGCACACGAACGCGTGTACGCTGCTCCATCCTCATCACTTATCAGCTCAACTCCCGTGGCGATGACCGACAGTGTCGTCGTGATCCGGTGGAGAACAAGCCACTTGCCGCATGTGGCGTGCCACCGCCCTGACTAGCCCCTTAGTGCCCGCGCTTCGCGGCGGATGACGTAATTATGACATATTTATACGAACAAATTTGTCATACCCACACTTCGCTGTGGACTTATGGCATATTTTATTCAATTAGTTTTTTTTCTATGAACAAATTTGTCTCTCTTACCATCATTGTATGGGTAAAAAATTATCTATATCTAGGTGCAACAGACACTTCACTCTATTGCAATTGCTGGGTGCAAGAAGCTCATTAATGCTAGCAGTCTCAACTACTCCCTCCATACTAAAAAAAATAAAGTTGTTTTTGACAGCGACACGGTCTCCAAAGTATTACTTTGACTCCTTGTTTTTATAAAAAATATTTATCAAAAAGTGATATATGTATATTTCTATGAAAGTATTTTTCAAGACAAATCTATTTATATGGCTTTCACATTTCTAAACTCAACAACTTAAAAGTTATTCATGATTTATATTCCCAGACCCTATACTTGTCCAAAACGACTTTATTTTTGAGTACCGAGGAGGGAGTACTCACTTCGCTGCAATAATGAGCATCTGTTTTCAGCAGGCGTGCATGCATGCACATGCACATGCGACTGCATGCATATGCACACTCTCACTCAAGTATGCATGCATGCCTTTAATCACTGCGGCCATACAAATGAGGTTTGGTTAATTAAGTTAACCAAGCGTACAACAGTCCAAAACATCATGTATTAACGCAAAGAACGAAATCAATAACATGCCTTATACAAGGAGCAAGTAAGATTAATCTGCTAAAGAGACTTCGTTGGCATTGAATCAACTAATCCAAATTCCTAATGCACTGGTTATACTAAAGTACAGTAATTACCTTTCAAAAAAAGGTAAAGTGACTACGCTAAAAAACGGTAGAGTAACTACACCATACACTAAAAAAGGTAGAGTATCTATACTAATGGACCAATCACCCATACACATTACCGTAACTATCATAACAAATAATGAGAGCTAGAGTTAACTTAATTGGGCACACATGGTTTAACACATACGGAGTATTACTTATTATCATGTATGTCGATGCAGCCATCGAAATTACTACTCAAATGACACAGCCACACATGAGATGTTACTCGAAAGACAAAGACATGAGCTAGTGGGAATTAAATGTATGTGCTAATGCATGCGTGTGTGCCTGTTTCAAGTTTGCATGCGTCCAAGTATAGTGTCAATACTTTCTTGGTTGGTAGAATAAATGCCTTGAGTAGAATAAATCATATATGGAGGAGATAATAGAGGCTACGTGATAGAGCATGCTTGCCAGACTCTTGAGGTGGACGATATGTGTGGCGCTAAGCTAGGGGAGCTGTCATCTGGACTGCTAGAAATAAATCATATATGGAGGAGATAATAAAGGCTACGTGGACACTCTCTGAGGCCGCCTTGACGGAGTGCCTTCATATTTATGGCCATAGCTACTGATTCCTCGTATATGAACTATAAGGAAGACACATGGAGACACTGGGAGGGCTGGAAGGGGTGCGATGAAGCAATGGATAGCACATGTTTATATAGGCAAGCGTTCGAGAAAGAACGAACGCCTCTGCATGCATGGGTGCAGATGCAAGTATGGTAGCCATATTAATGGTGACCAACCTCAATCACCGACCACCTCAGGAGCAACGTGCACACAACCTAAGCCGTCTCTTAGATGCATGGATGCATGTGTAAGTACAAATGTTCATGCATGGTCGGTGAATTATTTTTATCTGATGGTAAGGAGGAGAGACATTAAATCTGTCCACCTGCCCAACTTGTTTTTATCTGATGGTAGCATGGAGGAGAGGCATTAAATGTGTCCAACTGCTTTCGACCCACCCTGCACAGGTGAAGATGTCCAGATATTTCAAATTTACTGAGTGAATTTCTGGATAGCTTAAGAAGGCACTCGTGCATGCATGGAAATTTACTGTCTAATATCTATTGATAGTAAATTCATTAATGTAAAAGGAGAAGGCGCATCTGACGTAAATTCCTCCTGTCATAGTAACTTTTTTATGTAAAGGACACGTGAAAAGCACAGTGATGTAAATCCCCCTACCGTAGTAATTTTTTACATGCGAAGTACACCTACAGTTTATACAGCCTGTTCGTTTGGCTGTGGCTTGTCGTAAACGATCGTAAATTTTCAGCTGGAACAATATTTTTCTCTCACACAAACCAGTCGGTAGTACTTCTTCACGAACCAGCAACGATACGAACCAGCCAACCGAACAGGCTATATATTGTCCTTGCATGTATGGTTATTTAATTTTTTATCTACTTTATTAAATACATTCACTTCATAGAAAAAAGCTAATTATGATCCGCTTCATCTGAGTCGTGAAATTTCTAACGCACTAACTCAATAGAACATATATGGACGCCCGAGCGAGCAGAGCAGAGGCGCCTCGCTGACTGGATCGGAGCCGATCCTTCCAGATTCAAAACCCCTGGACTGGACCTCGTCGCTAATCTGCAGTGCTGCTCCTGCAGATGAATCGAAACGCGCAACATCTCCTCTGTGTGTTGTTGAACTGTTGATAACGACGCGAGCAGTGATATTTTAGAATCCAATCTCGGGCAATCAGGGGCGTCTCGCTTTCGGGCTCTTCTTTCTCTGACGGACGAGATCTTGGGTGGTTTTGGCCCCTCTGATTGCAAAAGGGCAGCTTTGCTGTTGAAAGAAAGTGCAGTTGATGAGTTATCCTGGCAGACATGCCGATCGACGTGGATACCTTGGTCCTATCCAGGAATTTCCATTACTGTGACTTTTGTTATGCGTTAAACTATGAAACGACAGTGTTGTGATGCTACATGCCCATCGACAGTAGGTACTATAATATTTTTTTGTTAGTCTCAAAATCTGTTAACTTATAATCCGTGCTAAGGCCCTGTTTGTCTTATGGCTCGATTTTTTTAGCCTTTAAAAGCGTTTATTTATAGAAGTAGTTTTTGTGCCCGCGTTTTTGAGTTTTGGGTAATTGTGCATTTATGTCTACGTAAATGCTCTGATGAGTGCATCCGTTGCGTGTCCATCCGGACGACCCGTTTCCTGCGCAGCGATTGGGCGCAATAGGCAACAGGTTTGTGGTCTCCCCAACTCAGGGCCTGTTTAGAATGCGGGATTTTTTTTCCCCATTTTTATGTTTTTTCTGTGAAATTGAACTGATTTCTGTGAAATTCATGTGTGATTCCTGTGAAATTCCTGCGTTCCAAACATGCCCTCATCTATCTCCTGCGAATATTTCCCCACTCCCGACCGCAGCAACCGCTTTCACTGCGCCGTCCGCCTGTAGCGGCCGCGTCCACCGCGCAATCTGCACGCCGCACTCGTGACGCACCGTCCACCATCCCACACTGCCTTGTCATCGCAACCATGCTCCGTGCGGCCCATCTCGCGTTGTGCCCGTCCCAATCTTTCACCGCACTGCGCCCCATCCCGCACAACGCGGGGCGTCCCCTGTCGCGCCCCATCCACCCTGACTGTCGTAGCCACGGTGTGCACTACGCCACCACTACCCAGCGCCATCAGGAGGAGGTCACCAATCATTGCTCTCGATGTCTCTGTGGCCCGAGTTTGTTGGTTACCGCAGTTCCACACCAGGTAAAACTATGGTCGCCGGCGACGTTGTGTTTCAAGTGTTTCAGAGTAGACCTGCAATGTTGCATATGTTGCAATGACAATATATGCATGTTACAGGTCTATGTTTCAAGTTTTTGAGACGCATATTACAAATATTTCATCTGGATGTTGCATATGTTACTATGGCTCTATACACATGTTTTAAGCGTATGTTTCAAGTGTTTTAGATGTTTCAGACCTATGTTGCAAGTGGTTCATCTGGATGTTGTAAAAGTAGATCTCGATGTTGCATATGTTGCTATATCTATACACGTATATGTTCAAGCATATATTTCAAGTGTTTCCTCTGTTTCAGCCGTATGCTGCAAGTGTTTTATCTAGATATTTCGAAAGTAACCCTGGAAAGCACATCTTGCAATGGCTCGGTGACGGGTCATCCTGCCCTGCTGCTGCTACGGACGCCGCCGTGGAGCCTAGGGATAGGCACGGGATGGATGCAGGGGCGCGGTGTGGCGTCTGCATGCGGGACATTGATGCTGGATGGGATGTGGTGCGGAATAACACGTGGGAGCTACATCCAGACACACGTCCAGACGTCCGGGAGCCGGTCCTTCCGGTATGTCTACGGCCATCTGCATCTCTACCGTGTTATGTTTTTTCTTTGTTGCTTTGTCGCTAAGCCCGGAGCGAGTTTATGATACAGTGCAATGTTTTGTTTCAAAACGTGGGGTATAGTTGGCCGTTTGGCCCACGTAGTGGCGGAGATGGGGGGCAAGACCTCTCCTGTACAGAATTTAACTAAAATTTTCACAAAGTCTGTACTGCTGGCTCTCCTTCTAAAAGGGGAAAAACGCTTTTCTAGCTCTGTCTCCAGGCCCACGTCATACTAGAACAGTAAGAGCGACAGATTTATTGAGGAGTGAAATGCTGTGATATTGCCAGCTAGAGGCTAAATCATTGTTTGTAAATGTTGTTCTTGAAGAGTACAGAATGGACATCTTACCTACACATTGTTCGCTTGCTTATAAACCGTATTTTTTAGTCAATGAATAATATTTTTCTCTCACAACAAATCAACCAACAGTACTTTTAGCCATGACTTATCAGTCAAACGAACAGGACACTACTTGTATGGAGTACGATTGCATACCAACTTATCTGCAATGGATTTTTCATGATATAATTATTTCTTTATAGGATTATCCATGATACTAGTATTATTTTGCCGGCACACTTTGGGCACTGTACATACAAACCATCTTAGACGGTCTCCAACAAGTAATCCATATGAGCACCCAAATCAAAAATAGATAGCAAGAGATCCAAAATCAGCCTTCAATAGAGTACATATACATGAGACCTATTTTAGGTTGCTTGAGAGACACAACCTAAATATGAGCATCCTCTCTAGTGGAAACTCATTTGCAGAAAAGATTCTCTTTTAGGTCTGGTTGTTGGAGAAGATGAGAAATATGTATTAAACTTTTTACCTATAGCACTATCAAAGGACGAATAAGCCTTATATTTTGGGTGTTATTGTTGAAGTTAGCCTTGCGAAGCGAGATACCAGAGACATAACGACACACTAAATCCAGGCGACGCCAAAGGCCAAACCGACTGTGCGGTCACACCTTGGTCCCCCAACTCCTGCCCGGATCTCCATCGCCGTCGCCGCGCACCTCGCTGACCGCTGCTACTCATCTTAGGTCTGGTTTAGTTCTAAAAATTTTCACCCCAAACTATCACATCGAATATTGCGGCACATGCATGGAGTATTAAATATAGACGAAAAAAACTAATTACACAGTTTGGTTGGAAATCGCGAGACGAATGTTTTAAGACTAATTAGTCCATTATTAGCCATAAGTGCTACAGTAACCAACATGCGCTAATGATGGATTAATTAGGCTTAATAAATTCGTCTCGCAGTTTTCTAGACGAGCTATATAATTAGTTTTTTTTTATTAGTATCCAAAAACTTCTTTCGATATTTTTGAAATATCCAATATAATATCTAAAAATTTTCGTTTCGCGAAATAAACACGACCTTAGCCAAAACAATGCTACCCGGCTACCGCGGACGACACGTGGCCATGATTTCCCAAAGCAACAATATCCACTTGAGCCACATCCCTTGTCCAGAAGCAGAACCATCCACTGATCCACCTCCACCTGAAAAGCGCGCTATTTTTATACGGCCACCACCAGGTCAGGGTCAGCAAGGCATCCGCCGCCTAGTTCTCCCCTCCGTCGCAACCTCAGGACCCCTCTCCAAGTCTCACCTCCACGGCTCCACCCCCTCTTCCTCTTGAGTCGCCTTCCTCTTGTTCTCCACCACGCGTGTGGCTATCTGAGAGAGCACCCCATGCATGCTGACTCCAGCAAGTCGGTTGAATTGAAGAAGAACCAGCCGACTGGCGGTTACCCCACTGTCGCTAACCGGATAGAGAAGAAAGGCCTCTCCACTCTCCAGGCATTGGAGGCGTAATCCGAGGAAGGTACCCAACTCCACCCACGCATTGCGCGCGCCGAAAATTTTGCAATTTGGATGGGGGTGGGGGCGTCGAGCGTGGTGGCGCCGGAGGGGTACGGCCGGGGGTGGGGGCAGACGTCGCTGGGCGACATGCCGGAGAGCTGCGTCGCGGCGGTGCTGCTCTACCTCGACCCGGCTGAGATCTGCCAGGTGGCCTGCCTCAACCGGGCGTTCCGGGGCGCGGCCTCCGCCGACTGCATCTGGGCCGCCAAGTTGCCCGCCAACTACAGGTACCTCGCCGCGCTCGCGGCCGCGGCCGACGACGACGACTGCGGTTGCGATGACGCGGCCGAAGGCAGTGATGGCAGGTGCTGCTCCTCTGCGGCGATCAAGAAGGAGATATACGAGCGCCTCTGCCGGCCCACCCCGTTCGACGGCGGCACCAAGGTAACTTTTTTTTTTCTTTCTTTATAGTCGTTTCCAACAATCAGAATGCTTTTGCTTTTGGTAGAGGATGATTTTAATGGTGGCTGGGAAAAAAATAAGAAGTTGAGTCAGTAGAACCTATTTGTCTTTTCGCGTTTGCTGCCTTAATAATGTTTGTGTTTGTTCTGGGACTTCTGTTCTATCTTTTGTCTGCGATGGTCTAACTAAAAGCAGTTATTTGAGTAGGAATTTTGGATCGAGAAGAACAAGGGAGGTTTCTGCATGTCCATCTCCTCAAAGGCTATGTCGATCACAGGGAGAGAGGATCGGAGGTATTGGAGCCACCTATCCACAGAGGAATCAAGGTACTTCGTTTTTGTTTTCTCATTTTCCCACAGTAAACGTACTCATTAGGAGGTTAAGATCACATTCCATGAACCTGTCAGCATATTGAGAGAATGAAATCATGGAATACTTTTATCATGCCATGGTTTTATTTGATCTGCTATATTTTGTTACATTGGAAGCTCTTTGTTAATTGCTTGACTTTTGTTATGTTCCTCAATAAGACAATATTTTGTTATATTGGAAGCTCTTTGTTAATTGCTTGACTTTTGTTATGTTCCTCAATAAGACAATAATCTGATCTTATACTCCTTATTTTCCGGTGAGCATTTAATGTATTTCTTTTGTTAATGAACTGGTTGAAGATTTCTTTTCCGGGTACATATGTCTTTCTTTCACATACCTACCCAAGAAAGGCATATGATATATTTTTGTGATGATTGATGGTATGTTTTCCCAATAGGATGCATGGGGTGTTCAGACAGATTTAGATGTCCTCAGTGGCTCAGTGCTGGACAACTTATCCAAATTGTCAGCAGAAATTGACAAATTAGCAAGCCAGTAAAGTACTTTGAGTGTGATTGATATCAGTAGGACCATGATTTATTTTTTTAGGCCCTGTTAAATGTTACCGAGCCTTTATGCTCCTATGTTATCTTTTGTGCCATTATACATATATAAAATCTTGAAGCCAATCAGCGTGCTGCATACAACCAAAGTCACTTCAGTGTCATCGGAAAGCCTATATGTGTACTGTTAACTTCAGTCTGATGGCTACTTATGCAAATTGAACATCTATAATATTTGTTATGATGTGATTTGGTTTATTGTATTTACATGACCTGGCCGATGAGTACATTGTGGTCCTTGTCCTGTTCTTGCATGTCATCAGTAAGCAACCCCACCACGTTGCCAGTTGGTGTCATCTACCTCAGACACCTGAATGATAGCTTTATGTTTCTGTTACTGCAACTCAGAGCATGTGTAGATCCAGTTTGTTTGGATTTAAATGTTCAGGACTTGGTTTGGAGTTAAACTGAATGCCAAAACGTACCAAACCAGGCCTCACCCGAACACCTCATATTGTGAGCTATTTGTTGTACTTGTGCAATAACCCTGATAGTTTTGCTTTCGCATTCAGCTCTCTCAGACATTTTTACAAAAGGAAATTCACCTCACATGTTGTGGACTTGTGTTGTAGCTTGGTCCATCCGTAGCGACAGTTTGAGCTCTATCTTATTTTCATGTTCACCAATTGCTGAACTCACCGCATTACAGATAACTAAAGTGCCATGGTTTTTATTGCAGATTTCACAGTGTTGCCTATCTTCAGCAGATTTGGTGGCTTGAGGTAGGTGGGGAGATTGATTTCTGCTTTCCTGCTGGTTCATACAGCCTATTCTTCCGGCTCCATTTGGGCCGACCGCACAAGCGTATGGGCCGCCGAGGCCATGGCTCTGAGAATATCCACGGTTGGGACATCAAACCAACACGGTTCCAGCTCTCAACTTCAGATGATCAGCACACTGCATCGGAGTCTTACCTAATTAACCCTGGAAGATGGATCCTTTACCACGTCGGTGATTTCATCATATCGAGTTCAGATGAGGTGACGGAACTCAAGTTCTCTATGATGCAGATTGATTGTACGCATACAAAAGGCGGCCTGTGTGTTGACTCGGTCTGTATATACCCCAAAGATCAGGGATATGAGGAGGACTGCATATTCTGCCAGAAAATTTTGTAGGGGTGCTTGAATTCCTTGGCTAGCCTATTTCTTCTTCTTTTCGGGCCATTCTTGTCCAAAAGGGTAGCGCGCATATTCTCTTTCTGAGAGTTTTGCATGAACAATTTATTTATTTTTGTAAGGGATTATTCTGTATTTACTTTTTGTAGTGTTAGTCAAATAAGTGGGGAGGTCAGGAAGTAGATGTAGGTATAGCGATGTATGATTGGAGCGCTTGACACGCGTGTGTAGAAACAGATGCTTCATTACATGTACAGAGATCTTGTGTTTATACATTATTGGAGACATATGCTTCCAGAAAGTTTCACTTAATTTTGCCTTGGCAAGTATTTGAGGGTGAAGTTTTCTGCCGATCAGCATGTGGTATTTCCAGCTCCTATATCACTGAACTACGGGCTTTTATCATTTATCAGTGCACGCCGCATGACTGCAGCTTTCCGGTATTGCTGACCCCCTTGAAGAGCAAGTGTTCGTTAGAACTGCTTCTGGGTTCGATGTTTGGTCTGACCAATCCTGTTCGAGTCTCAGGCTTGGAAAATTCAGGTGCCACCCCAGCGTCAAGCAGACAAGCGCTGAAGCACCCATGGATAGCGAGCGTGCGCCGATGCAGGACAGCAGGTAAACGCATCTACCCCGGCCTGGCCAGCTCACCGATTTCGCTCATGCGAGCGCCGAGCAGGCGGAGCGGAGCCCATGGGCGCTGCCGCTGCGGTCGATCGGCGGGCCGGTGCCTGTGCAGCGTGCACCCTCCGCTTAGCAGTCGGTCCCCTCGGCGCCCGCCAATCTTCGTCGGCGGCGAGTAACGCGCCGACAACCCCTCCGCTGCTCTGCATGTGCGATGTGGGCTGCAAGAGGAGATTTTTTTTACGTGGGCCGTCTTTTCCCCATCAGTGCAATGAGAACCTAACGTGGAGATAGGAAAAACAAATTTACGTGGGCTAACAAATTTACGTGGGCTGTTTTTTCTTACCATGCATGAATGAAACTTCAAAAGCCGTAGTTATAAAACCGAAATGCAAATTAATTTTTGATTGTATTATTGTGTTCTTACAATAAATTTTTCAAAAAAAGATCTCACTCAGTATATTTAGATAATATTATGTTTAAAACAATGTTCTTATGAAGATAGAATTTTTTTTATGATGCAGGGATAATGTTCTAGTTTAGGAAAACATGTTTCACCTACAAGAAAAATGTTCTAGATTCAAGATAAAAATATTATGCATTTAGGAGAATTAATTCCAATATACAATGTGTATGTAGTTAGCCTAGAATCATAGTTCTTTTCAATTTCTTTGTGAGGTTGTCATCATTTTCTTAAAAAAAAGGGGAGATTGAAAGCCTCTTTTAAGTTTTGATAATTAATGACAATATATGTGCACTAATAACTTCATATGAGACATGAAAGGTTAAGTGCTAGTCTACAAGGGAGAGTGAACTACATGAAGGCCATGAAATGGCATGAACCATGTAATGCAAAAGCTCGACAAGGTGAAAATAAAAAAGATGAAGGAAGGAATACAAAGTGAAGGCAAAAGTATATGCATAGTTTTCTCTTTCACCGGCCACGAGGTGTTTAATGGAGTGAGGTGGCTGGATTGATAGGGTAGATAGTTGTACTATTAAGAGGGGGCAAAACATGTTTGCATACAATTTAGTGCCACTTGTGAGATCAATATATGCATTGCATATAGATTCAAGTGGTGTTTTAAAAATCATATGACAAACCTTTGAAAATGTTTGAAAAAATGCTAACTAAGGCTTAAAGATGTTAGATCATCTTGTGAGAGATCATATGGAGTTAGTATGTTAGAAAAAAACTTGACAAACGAGTTGAATGCACTATTTTTAGGGTCACGGAGCTTCGGAACATTGACCAAGTCAAGTTGTTTTCAAGCGCTTAAACTTAACCTTACGGTGTGCACCAGAGCTTTAGAACGGTGCATGTGCATGTCGACACCAATTCAAAAACTCACCGGAACTCTCCGGTGTGGTGCATTGGAGAGTGACTCCAGGAGTCCAGGGAGAGTGTTTTTTTTTTTTTGTGCAATTGGAGAGCTAACACGCACCCGAGCTCTCCGGTGGTGTACCAGGATTATAACAGCTCTTTCATCGAGCACAATGCAAGTTAATGTTGTAGGAGCTTTCCGGTGCTCACCGAAGTTATCCGGTGCTTCACTTTTTTGAGTGAAAGGATATAATGACTAGTTTTGTGTGGGAGCTTATAAATAGGTGTTGGCCGGGGCTTAGCCGCTCTCTTGCAAAACCGACGACCCATAGGTTTTGAGAACCGACTAAGCAAGTTTTTGTAGTCTTGCTGCAATTCTCAAGCTATCCTAGCAATCCTCGTCTGATGCAAGCGCACAGTAGCGCTCTGGTTTTGAGGACCGGATTTGTGTCAGCACCTTGCTTATTGCAGTTTGTTATCTGGATGAAATGGCCTGTTGTTACGATACTGATAGTATATGATTTAGGTGATGGATCTTGTTTTTTAGTAATTGTGCTCGTGACTGTCACGCAAATATACTCAGATGGATACAATCTGTCAAAAGTTCAGGTAGAGTATTTTCAAGCCTTCAGGTAGTATATTAATGCCGCCTCTCTCTAAATTTGGCCTGCACCACTGGTTCTTTTAGCTACTTCAGTATTGGCATGCAGGCAATTACTGGCTCATCTTTATAGCCTTATCTATTGTCGGCATCCTACAAATTTTATACACATGGTACAAAATGCATACGCATAGTATACTCAAAACAGTCATTTTTCAATTCCGTTATATTTCGTGAGCTTCAGGCAGCAATGATTCACCAAACCCATGACCCATCTCATCTCAGAGGCACTACCTCTGCGATTCAGAAACTAGGACAAAATCCTTGTGCTATGCATCACAAACAACACAAAGTTAATGGGATTCACGTGGTAACTGACTAACTGTATAATTCATGCCTGCGCACGGGATTTACGTGGTGGCGCCAGCCAGCTCGTGCCTTTGGGAAACCGGAACTCGCCGAGATTTCCATCCAGGTCATGGAAACGTGGCAATCCAACCCAACTACCCAAGCCTGTGTTTTCCAGCTGATAACGTAAGATTTTGTCCGTAAGCTTTCATGGTCACTAGACCATATGTATTTCGTCAAGAGCAGCCTCGTTTTTGTAATCCATCTACTCGCACATAGGAAATCAGCTGATGGTAATGCGTCCATCATACATGCTGGCTGTCTGCCTGAGTTGTTACCCACTGGAACTCAGGTCTGGTCCGTGTTTTGACTGAACTGGTATGCAGCGTGAGTGCATTTTTGGTGGCGAATCGCGATGATTGCTTTGCTTCTTTACTGAGATCGCCCGAACACCATGATGATGAGCCCTGCCCTGGCACAGGGCACAGCACAGGGCAGAGAGCCAGGGAGAGTGGATCTGTGGATGGATGGGTACCAAGACCTGCGGACGCCCCGACGCCGATGCGATGCGATGTGCCTCCCTGTCGTCTCTGCCCTGGCCTTACGTGCTTTGCCCTGCTGCACTGCATGCCTGCGTCTGTTTATTGGTGGTCCAGTCCAATCCTGGCTTGTTGCAGGGCAGGTTGCATTGCTTGCTTCGTGCATGGCCTTGCTGCTGTACGCTGGGCCAGCGGTCGACCTGCCGATCGCGGAGGCGCCCGGCCGGCCGCGCTCTGTGCCTTTGGCGAGCCGTAGTGGTGCTAGTGCGTGCGTGATCAGAGAACAGATTGCACTCTACGAACAGTGCTATGCAGGGAAAGGCAAGAGAGGCCGGTCGAGATGCGGAGCAGCCTGGCGTCCATCTCGTCGCCATCGCAGCCGGCCTGGTGCTCGCGGGGCATTAGTGGCGTGGTGCTACTACTGTGCCCGGCCTGCATGCAGCTGCAGTCGTGAGGCTGAGGTCTAGTATGTGGCCGGAACACAGCATGATCTAGGCACCACCATAATAGTCCAATGCTCATCGCTCGGGGTGGCGTTGCTGATTTACTGTGGCGTCCTTGGATTAGACACGGACAACCTGTTATGACAGTCGGGGTTTGAAGTCCGGATGACCATATATTATCAGCCATGCTTATCAGTCATAAGTCCGGATGGCCATATATTATCAGCCATGCTTATCAGTCATGATACAGTGTTTTTCTCTCACAGCAAAACAGCAACCGCCGGCTTATAAGCCAAAAAAAAAAAAAACGATCCACAGCTGGCCTGGCGCTGGCGCTGGCAGGGCAATAGTAGTGTGGTGCTACTACTGCGCCTGGCCTGCATGTAACTGCAGCCTTGAGGTTGAGGTCCAGTGCGTGGCCGGGGCACTGTTGCCTTCAGCTCCAGCGTGATCCAGGCACCACCACAATAGTCCAACGCGCATCACTCGGGGCGGCGTTGCTGATTTTCTGTGGCATCCTTGGACCGGACACGGACAACCTGTTATTGCAGTCAACGTTTGAAAGTTTGGATGGCTATATATTGTCATTGACTCGAAGAAAGGCACCTCCAATCCCCCGCAGTCGGCCTGGCGCCAGTGCTGGCGGGCAGTGGCGGAGCGTGAATCAAAAGTTAAGGAGGGGCCAATTGTACTGTAGCGTTCTTGAACTATCACCTGAGAGTAGCTAGTTGTTCTGCTGCAAGTGTATTATTTATTACTGACAAGGATATACTCATGTTATTACTACTGCATCTCTACTATTGTATGGCTAACTTGCTTGCTCGGACAGTCATGTAGTTTTGCACTAGCTAGCATGACGGAGCTTGCACATCCACAACATATATTCTCATTTTTTTTTACAGGACAAGGGGAGGCCGGAGCCCTCTACGGCTCCGCTGTTGCTGGCGGGCAATAGTGTTGTGGTGCTACTACTGCACTTGCATGCAGCTGCAGCCTTGAGGTCGAGGTCCAGTGTGTGGCCGGGGCACTGTTGCCTTCAACGCCAGCATGATCCAGGCACCACCAAAGTACTGAATAGCGTTCGCAGTGGCTGCAACAGTGGTAGCGGTCCCTTGCTGCTACCGCTACGACGTAGCGGCTTAGATATAGCGAGTTGGAACTTAGTGTACGCTATGTGACGCAATAAGCCGCTATAGCAGCCATTATTTGACATAACTGTCCGCTATAGCGGTCTAATTCTTAATTTAAAATATATTTAATCGAGAATCAACTCTTTAAATACAACTAAATATCTATTTAGAATATTTAAGTTATATATTTATTAGTCTATCACTGATTTGTATTTAGTTGATTTTATTTTAATTTGTAAAAAGTCATTTGTAAGATATAACCTAAATTATATGAGATTATTAGATATTGTTATTAGAACTTAGCGTCCACTATAGCGCCCGCTAACTATAATCCGCGACGTAGACGTCAATCAGACCCATTATCCTCTATATATTACGTTGGGCACCACTACAGTAGTCCACTACAATAGTCCAACGCCCATCCCTCGGGGTGGCATTGCTGATTTTACGTGGCGTCCTTGGATCGGACACGGACAGCCTGTTGTTGCAGTCAGAGTTTGAAAGTCCGAGTGGCCACATATTGTCATTGACTCGGAAGAAATGAAAGGAAGTAAAGGCACCCTCCCCCCCTGTTGCCGTCCATGTCAAAGGGAGTTGCTTTCGTTTGCGCTCGATTCACGCGGCAAGTTGCACCGGTTCCACCGCGCCACGCCGTATCCCGCACGCGCGAGCGCGGAGATCACTCCGGCGATGACTCCAGCGTTGGTAGCCTGGCATGGGGCGGGACGACTGGACCGCGCGCACCGACCGCGGTGCCGACATGCCGAGCACCGCGCCCATGTCGTCGGCACGCCATCATATCCTGCAGGCGGTGCATGCGCCGGGAAAACCTGCAGGCGACTCGTTCTGCTCCGCGTCTGCAGGCGACTCGAGAGGCTTCCCCGCCGCCCGTTATTGAGTGAGGGAAGTCAGGCCAGACATTGAGCCTTTTCGCTTAGTTGTAAACGATTGTAAATTTTCAGCTAGAATAGTATTTTTCTCACACCAAACTAGCCAACAATAATAATCCACAATCGTATATAATCGTTTTAACCTCAGCCAAACAGGCTGATTGACATCGGTACAGGCGGCAGGCCAGAGTCCACAGGCACGCACAGTTATCTGTTTTTTTTTTTTTTGTGTGTAGCGAGCTGTAAAGCCGATTGGTTGGGGCCGGGATCCAATCCACCAGCGATCGAGGAAGACTGTTACGGGTTACAGGGAGGGAGAGGGTACGGTTAGATAAAGAAAGTGGCAGGAGGACTGAGGGGCTGGGAAGAGGGTGACAGCGAGACGGCCTTGCCGCTAGTACTGTACTCGATCACACTGCACCGGCCATCATGTCGTTTTTTTGCAACAACTTGCACCTCTAGCTAATCCGGAGTCTGCTCCGCCTGCAGTGGAACGGACGGACGTCCGGATCCAGCTCAAGGCGAGGGCCACTGCAGTACTGCAGCAGGGCACAGGCTGCTGGATGAGCACCAAGACAAACGGGTTATGAATGATATGATTCCAGCCCGGGAGCAGGCACGTAGGGCTGGTGCTGGTGCTGCAGACAATCCTGCGCCTGCGCATCCCTGCATGGGAAGTGGACCGGGAGAGCGAGCGAGAGGGAGCTGTTGCCCAACTGCCAGCAGCAGCGCGCCTGTTCCCTCAGGCTCAGGCCTCAGAACTGCCCATGCATGCATGACAGAGAGGACACTACCCTCTGCTCCCCAGAAATGCAACAACAGGGGAAGAAACACCTGAGATGGAAAAGCTTTACCACGGCTTTGAGGCTTTCACCATCGCAGCCAAGAACATGATTTATGAGATACTAGCTCTAAGCATACTATTTTATATTTTAATGAAAAAAGAGAAAATGGCTAATTTTTTTTACCGTTTAGGATAGCATTGCTTTTGAGTGGCAAACTAGTTTGACGGTGGTGAAAGGAACACAATTTTCTAATTGTGGCGTTGGATCACAGCTGAAGGGTGCAAACACCACATGATCCAACGGAGCTAGCCTAGCATCAATAGGAATGATAGGGTGCGAGGTTGGTGAGACACAGGGACAAGCTCTCGCACCTTAGAAATGTTTGGAGATTGAAGACACAAGGGCATTGGATCTCTGTCTGAACAACGGCATGTATAATTGAGAAGAAAAAAAAACAGTCTCAGATCAAAGAATATCATCTCTAAAAGAGTATACTTACACTCCATGGCTTTCACACCTCAATGGAGCTAGCATGGTTTCTTTTTTGTCTGTAAGGGTTTATTTAGCTCCACATCGATCATCACCCCTATCCATATGGATTAGAGGGTATTGGAGTGGATAATTACTCCCTCCGAACAAAACAGAATGTGAATATCACTTCTCAATGAGTCAAACATTCTCAAATTTCACTAGTTCTATAGAAAATAGTATCAAAATTTTAATCTCTAAATAGGTTCATTATGAAAATACTCATTAGGTATCATTACTATTTGAATTTTGTAATATATATTTGGTCAAGTTATGATTAATTGACTTCTCGAGTAGCGAGATTTACGTTTTCTTTTGGAACAGATAGAGTAGTTAATTTTCCCATCACAATGCCTCCCAGTGGTGAAGGCTATACGTGCTCTCTCTTCCATTATCTCTTGTACAATGCATTATGCATATATAATCATAATACGAATCCAATGTTCATGCGCACATGAGTATATTCCCTTATTAACGGTAAAATTAACTTTGCCGACTTCAATCACCCGTATCCATGGCATGGCTAAATGGACAGCCGTGTACCATCATGCGGCGCGACCGTCACACAAGTCACCGCGCGCGGCGGTCGGTGAACGGCCGCGGCGACAGTACGTGATCGCGTCCTGGCCTTCTGGGAGCACGCGTACGTACGCATGCGGCGCGTCACATAAAGTCACCGCGCGGTCTGTGACCGGCCGCGGCGACAGTGATCGCGTCCGGGCGGCCTGGCCTAGTGGCCCTCTGGGAGCCTGCTGGAGGAGGAAGGCCGGTGCGCGCAAGACGACGCCACCGTCTAGCCGTCTACCGAGAGCTACGCCCGGGCCGGTCGATCTGCAGCAGCAGGACTTTGGCGCCGACCGCCGACGGCTCCTGTACGGCGCCAGGACGCGATGTGCGTCGCGTGGTGGAACGAACGATCGTTGTCACGATCTTTTGGTCCAGGCCGGAAATCGGGCCACAGCGGATGCTGGGTCCCAGGGCCGAGGACGACGTACGGGGCCGGGGCCATCACGCGTCAGTAGGGACGAAAACGGATCGGATACGGACGGATATCACTGATATTACATTTGTTTTTATATTTCTGTCCGGATTCAGATTCGAATATGGATAGTGTCAACTATGTCGGATAGGATATGATTGGATATCGACATCATAAATATGTGATTTGAGTATTCGGATACAGATACGGTATCGAATGTTGGATATCTGGACTCGGATATGGATAGATCTTAACCCCTCTAAACGGATTCGGTTTCGAATACGGTCGGAAAATATCCGTACCGTTTTCATCCCTACGCGTCAGTGTACACATTGTTATTCTACAAGGACAGACGTGTCGACCTGCCTTTGGGAGTTGCGGCGAGGAGCACCGTGCACTCGAGCGAGAGTACTAGCACCGTGGGCTTCACGTCTGGCCGGGCTCTTGCGAATCGGTTGCAAGAGGACAGCGGTTAAAATCGGTCTCCCGGTACGGTAATTTGACTTTCCTCCATTATCTAAATTATAAGTTATTCTAGTTTTTTTTTACGTACATGGCTTCTATTATATATTTAGACATAATCTATATCTAGATATATAACAAAAACAATATAACTAGAAAAGCTAAAACGGCTTATAATTTGAAAGAAGGGGTACTTTGCATCTAGACTTCTGGAGTAGTGAGGTGAAATTCTACTGGCTGCGGAGCACCCCATTATAACTATCACCACTTTATGACATGCAACTACACGAGAGTTATGAGGCTATTTGAAAGAAACACTCCAAATATAGATGCTTGCATCTACAACTACACTGTATGGATGCACGCATTCACACCCTACGTCTATGACCATCTCTGAGAGAGATAGTTGCTGGATTGTTTGATTGACGAAGTCATGGCATGGCATTCACATCGATGTCAATAGGTGTTCTTTCTAGAATACACAGAGAGACAAATAGAAGGAGAGAAAGGCGAGCGCATCATGCCACATTTTGTGCTTAAACTCAGGTGAATGTGTTTCACCCCACAAAAAAAACTAGGGAAAATGGTGTTCTTGCCCCTTACACAGATGTGCAATTGTGATTTTGCCCTCGCTTTTCTAACTTTGTGATTTTGCCCTTAACTATAGCAAAGTCAACGCGTTTTTGCCCCTGGTCAACACGATTTTGCCCCTGTTTTTACTGTTGACCAGGGGTAAAATCGCGTTGACTTTGCTACAGTTAAGGGCAAAATCACAAAGTTAGAAAAACGAGGGCAAAATCACAATTGCACATCAAAGTAGGGACAAGAACACAAGAGCCCAAAAAACTAAGTTCATGACAAAAGCATCAATATCTATGCTATCAAATTAGTTTCATTAAAGTATCCATTGTATATGTTTTGATAGTGCATTTATTTGAACTTCTATACATTAATCCGTTTTCCTGAAGACTTGGTCAAAGTTTATTAGATAAGTTTAACTTGGGATAAAACCAAAGTAAATTACAATTTGCAACAGAAGAAGTATGTGACAATTAATTGACTTGAACTAAAAGTACAACCATAGTCATATAGGCTATATTGTACTTGTATTTGTATGGTACATGATATATTTAGAAAACTGTCATGATAATGATATACTGCATAATCAGGAGAGCCTAACTGCCTAAGCAACAATGTAGACGGTTTAAACAACATTATAAGATGCAAGGCCTGATTTCTCGAGTCGTGCCACCTGTAGTATGTCCATGGCAAAGTAGCAAGTGTTTTTCCCCCCTTTCTAGAGGCTCACTTTGACACATGAAAACAAGCCAGTTATATGGACCTGTGTGTGCAAGACCAATAAATGTTGCCAGAGTAGTCTTCTTTCAGGGAGATCTCATGGTCAAAGTCTCTAAAAATCGTACGCTAGAGCTAACCAACTGCCAGGAATGCAAATGGTTCCGGTCCTAATTAAGATCACGACAGTGATGTGCAAGGTCTTTCGAGCCTCTGAAGTGTGGGCACTGTGTAACCAGAAGTCTTTTCACTCAGCCACATCATTTGCGTCAGGCAGTCAGCCTGACCGTCTACAGTAGTTTTTGACCGTCTATTGTGTACGGGGCTAGTAAAAAAAATTATAGGTTTGATCACGTTTACAAAAAAAAATATATCAATATTTATATCTTTAAATAGATTTACTATGAAAATACATGTTATAATTAATCTAAAGATACTTACTATTTAGAATCATAAATATTAGTATTTGGATCAAATCTAAATCTATTTGACTTATCGAGAAATGAGAATTGTATTCATTTTGGTACCAAGTGCGTAGTCACTGTTGCTCCGTTACTCAATCGGGGTGTCCCTTGACACGTATATTATGTTGCTTATAAACCATGCATGTCGGCTCCCATAAAGTCACGCGCATGCAGCTAAAACTGATTACGACGCATGCCATCCAGAACCGTATCTGTGTCGTTGCTTTGGTTGCAATTCAAATTTTATTTTGTCCCGCCGTGCGTTTGCTTTGTTTGACATGCCATGCTTCTTGGGTTCACATAGCGAAAGCGAGAGGTGCGATCCCAGCTCACGGTCAAAAGGAATCGGTCTAAGACTTCATATTTCACACGGATGGCAAGACCAAACGCTCCAGGACTTCCGGGTTAAGTGGGCTGGCTACTGTTGCCAAACTGCTTCTACGGGACAAACACAAAAACAGCAAATTTAGCAACGGCTACAATTCTTAGGTGCATTTTTTTCTCATGGAAATTAGCAACGATTATTGTCAACTTTTGAAAACTGCACAAGCTTTCATCATGGTTTATTTTAAATGTAAATGTCTGCAATTGAAGAATTTCAAAATATTTAGAAATCTTTCAAGACGATATTTAGAATATATAGATGCAAAAGATTTGTGTAGAAGAAATTCCAGTTAATGTACATGCTGAGAAGTTGGAAAGCAAGACCTTTCATATGCATATTAACCCAATCAGTCTGCATTAGAATAAGTTTATAAAAGTTAGTCATTACACCTACATTTTGACCATGGTGTTTTTTTTGACTTATTAACTCTTGCCCAAGACTCCAAGCAAGCATTTTCACAAGTCCAATTCAAGATAGAGGTGGAATTGAAACTACGAAAACATTCAAAATAAGTTTCCAACTTCTCCAGATTAAATTATAGTAAAATGAAATCAATAATGATACTTGACTTATACCGAGTCGCACATAAAAAGTTGACCCTTGTTTAAATGTTTGGTCAAGCGAATTTGCTAATGACCTTATATACATTAAATTTCTTCTCCGATATTAGTCTAGAAAATTTAAAAATACGTGGTGCTAGTATATTCTCACATGATATACGCAATATCTCAAATTATTTAGGAAAAGGGAAACCATTTGTAGAACTCACTTGCTAGCTCCAAATTATCAAGCAGAAGATCAAAGACTTGTATGGGACTGCTCTAATTCCAAACTTCAAATTTGATTGCAGTCGCAAACATCCATTTCTAGGAGCAGCTAATTACCAGGAGGAGCATTTCTCCTAATTCATTTTGATGGAGGAAGCAAAGTGGTGCTCCACCACACTCTGTGTTTTTGGTGGACATGCTTCGAGTGTGGATTTTAGAGGAACTAGAAAATCTTTTTTGAACATGTAGATTAGAAAACTTAAAGTTGAGCAATCCAAATAGGCCTTAACAAAATGCGGACGATCTACTATTTTCTCAAAAGCATCCCACATGTCCTCTTTCTATGAAAAGTAGCATTCACTTCCAGTACGGTGCCTAAAGGCCATGCAATGCCAGGAGTATAGCACATATCTAGTGAAAATCACCATACATTTTGAGTAGCTACCTCCCCGGAATGAAAACATGCCTGGCAGACATCTGTGCACACGCATCTAACCCATGCCATGTTGGCAAGCAATGGTGAGACTTCAAGTAGTCAACCATGAGAGAGCGACTGCTGACTGTGGTGGTGGTGGTGGTTCTCAGCGCAAGACTTTAAAACCAGGGGCGGAACTTAAGTTATTGGAGGAACCGTCTCAGAGGAACTTAAGTTGCGGGAGGAACCATCTCGGAGGAACCAGGGGTGGGATTTCCGGTCCTTTCCATCCTTCTGAACCCTGGAAGCACGTCGGCCTCGTGGTCACGAATGAGTGCCCCCCGTGTCCTCCAATCCCAGGCACCAGACTTTGTTCCCTCAATTTTCCGTTCATCCTCCAATCCTACTAGCCGCAGCAACTAGGCTTCCTCCCATGCTTCACCTTTTCTGATTTTTTTTTAATTTTAATCCCTTTTTTAATGTAATTTTAAATCTAACACCTCCGATTTGGCGCGGCCAAATGCCTGTGCCGCGCCATGCATGGTGGCGCGGCACAGGGCTGACGTGGCGGTGACCAGGAGCGCTGACCGCTTACGGGGCAAGGCCTGCCGCGCCAGCGATCTTGGCGCGGCAGTGCCGCGCCAGGGGTCATGGCGCGACTGGGCCAAATAAAACCCTGCGGCCGAGCCCCCGGCCGCACGCACCACTGCCCGCCCGCGCCGCCAGCCAGCCGACACGCCCCGCCGCCCTCGCCCTCGCCGACCGCACCCGCCCGCACCCTCGCAGCACCCGCGCCCGCCGCGCCACGAACCCCGGCGCTTCAAGGCCGCCCGCTCCAAAGGTACCTCCCTTCCGGTTTAATGTTATTATGATTATTATTGTTTTAGGATAATTAGTTTGTGATATACGTATGTAGTTTTTAGGTTTTAGGTTAGGATTTTGGGTTTAGTGATTGATTAGGTATTTATTATTTAACTAGTAGTTATTTATTTAGTTAGGGATTGTAGCGATGCGGTTGTCACTGCTAGATCCAGTTATTATTTAGTTTATAGTTAGTTATTTAGTTAGGGATTATAGCGAGCCGGTCGAGGGATCGTATTCCATTCGAACGTTTCGATCGTGGGTTCATCCCACCGTGATCGTAACGCTGAGCGTAACTGGCTCCCTCGCTTCTTGGTTGGCTTTGTCGTACTATGATCTCTAGCCTCTATCCACGTCCCTAGCACATGACCATCGGGCTTTACCTCTTTTGCACGCTTGTTTATCCTAGCCTTGTGCCGATTTATTTTGGGTTAGAGTGAATATTTTACTTTGCAATGCTATATAATGTTAATTTGAATTTTGTTAATTTGAGTACTTTAACGCTTTGTTTATCAATTGTAACAGGATGGCCCATCCCACGCAGCATCCGTTGTACCCCATTTTTGAGGTGGAGTATGACGACCAGCACCGAGCACACATCTTGAGTGACAACAACGCAGAGATGGTCTTGCCTCCTTTGAGGCCCCGCACGCACACCAGGGCGCACCAGTGGGACGAGTGTTACGCGCCGTACATACGGCGTGCCGGCTTCCTCGAGCTTGTCCATGTTGTCAACCACGGTCTTCCGCGTATTGACACAACACCACTTACTGCAGCTGTAGACAGATGTGAGTGCATTCTTTGTACGTAAACTTTCTTGTAACAAATTTGAGGCAACTAACACTCGTTCTATTCTTATAACAGGTGGAGGCCTGAGACCCACATGTTCCACCTACCTTGTGGCGAGATGACCTTGATGTTGCAGGACGTGAAGGCTATTTTAGGCCTTCGGTTGGAGGAACTTCCAGTGACAGGGATAGTTAACAACGATCACTAGAGGGAGCTGGTGGCTCAGTTTACTGGCTTTCTTCCAACGGACGACGAGGCTTCCAAGAAAAATAAGTGAGAAATTCAAGCCTATTTAATATTTGCATCGCTTTCCTGCAGCCATTGGGTCTCATTTTATTTGGTAAATTTCAGGAAAACTTCTGGTGTTTTGTCGTCCTGGATCACGAAGCACTTTGATTACTTGGACCCACAGGCTGAGGAGGCTCATATCGATAGGTTCGCCCGAGTGTGGCTCTGGCACTTTCTTGGTGCTTTTCTCTTTTCAGACGCCTTGGGCAACACCATCAGCTGGATCTTCCTTGACATACTACGCCAGTCGTGGGAGAACATAGCGGCGTATAGCTGGGGCAGCGTTGTCCTGGCATGGACGTATCAACAGCTATGCGTTGCCTACCGTCGCACCTCAAGGTATGTGAACCTTGGGGGGTTGCTCGTACCTACTCCAGATTTAGTGTTGGGAACGATGGCCCGTTGAGAGGCTCCTTAATATGGGTTTACCGGTAAGTACTTGGGTTCATTATATTCTTTGATATGGTTACATATGATGAGTTTAGTAATGGCTAATTCATTATCGTGTTCAATGCAGCAATGGAATGGGCAGGATACACTCCCTACAGCTCTGTTTATCTGGACGGAATCAGAGTTAGTTAGAGGGAATGCGAGGCGCAAGTATAGAGAGTACACGGACGGTCTCGACGTCCTGACATAGCACCAGGTTACGCTCTTTTTACTATCATACATGTGTCTTGTTCAATCTACACTATATCACAGCCTAACTCAATTACGAAATATTCAGGTGTATTGGTGTCCTTGGGATGCTCCGGAGTTCCAGAACTATCTAAGTCCTGTCACTAGGGACGAGTCAGAGGAGTATCGCTGCAACATCCCTCTTATTTTCTTCCACGTGGTCGAGATTCACTTCCCCGTCAGGGTCTGCAGATAGTTTAGAAGAATGACAGGCTGCCCACCACCGCTTTACTCTATCAACCAAGTATTGCACGAGTGCGTTATCGATTAATAACAAAGCTACAATCTAGAGGTGTGTGTGGTAGAACTAACATCGTTTTGTTGTAGGTATGACCACAGGAAGAGGTACAAGACCAAGGATTGGCGCGTGACACACAACGCGCACATCCACTTGTGGGAGACCAAGGAACGACAGTCGGTCCATGTGGGTCCTCCACACGAGCAGCATACCTTCGACGAGTACCTACGCTGGCTTTACATGTCTACGAGGACACATATCAAGCCCCCGTATACGGAGGAGGCGATTGACAAGGACTCGGAGGAAGATATGATCGAAAATATGTACGACGTTGCCACTAGAGAGGACACACAGCTACAGAGAGCCCCGCTATAAAGATACGTGGTAAGATACTTGAATGGTACAATTTGTTATCCATTTGGTATTAATTATGTATACTAAAACTGTTCAACCGCGTTTTTGAACCCAAGCGACACAATTGTCGAGGCTGTCCAATGAAGCAGCGTACCGGCTTCACGAGTCTAGAGGGCAGGGGCCAGGCATTCTCGAGGCTTTTATGGAGGTAAACATAAACTAGTCCGTTCCGAATTTGTTTCTTCAGTGTATATGCGTTTGTGAAATGCGCTAACTTTAACGTCTATTTATGTAGAAGGTGAAGAAGAGCTGCAGGAAGCTAGCTCAAAAGTTGAGCTGCATGGACACTCCTTATGAGGAACCGCCACTTCCAGCGCGGTCGGGTGGTACATCTTCAGCCTTTTTGAGGACGCCAGCCGGCTCTTCTCAGCCGGTGATAGGTGCCACTTCCGCAGTGCGTACACCACCACATTATAGCGCTGGGAAGGACCCTGCAATCGAGGACAACGAGAACGACGATGACAACGACGACGAGTGGAAAGATTGGCCGCAGGACGAGATCGGCATGTCTCAGCTAGGTGGTGCCCCGCTTGACATCCAAGGAGCATCACATGTACTAACAAAGGTAGTTTCTTTAAATACGTAGGCTAAATGAACTAACGATCACAAAGAATTCTAAGTAATCGTGCATATCACATACTTGCAGGGTACGAGCCATACGCACCGGCGACGCGACCACACCGACGTTGGCTACACTCCCGATGTGTTGCCAACAAATCCGAAGAGACAGAGGCGTCCGAGGAATCCTTACACTCCTGGGTCTTAGTTTGTTAGGTTCAACTATTATTGGGGTCCGAAACTTGCAGGCTTATTTGGTTATGTTATGTCGAACTTAAGTCAAACTTATGTGACAGCTTTGTCAACTTATGTTATTTGCTTCATATTCGTTTCAATGCGTCGCGACATCACTGCTTGCGAGATTAAGTAGCAACTAGTTCAAAAAACGGCAGTCCCGGGGTATCTCGACACCGGTGGCCGGCGTCTTACGCGAGGGGTCGAGGAAGCCGGGGTCCATGGCCGCGTCACCGTCGATCCTACAATATGGGGCCAAAAGACAAATAAATAAGTTTCCTTAAAAAATATTCATTTCAATCCGATTCAATTTTTCGTAATCGATTAGTTAACATGGTGGTTAACCGTATTATAAAAGACGGAAAAAATATCAATTGCCTTATCAATTTCTCTATTCGGCCTTGAAAAAATTTAACAAAATATATAAACAAATTCACTATTCATTTTACGTCAAACAATACTTACAATAACTCCCACCATCGGCGCGACGCGTTTCGATTAAACCGTCCAGGTACCGCCGGGTTGGCGGCGGGTGCGGCGGGCAGGCTTGCTGCTCGGGCTGGCATGACTAGCCGCGGGGTTTTATTTGGCCCAGACGCGCTATGACCCCTGGCGCAGCACTGCCGCGCCAAGATCGCTGGCGCGGCAGGCCCTGCCCCGTCAGCAGTCAGCGCTCCTGATTGCCGCCGCGTCAGCCCATGCATGGCGCGGCACAGGCATTTGGCCGCTCCAGGGCAATAGGCGCGGCCAAAAGTGTTAATTTAAAAAAATCGGAGGCGTAAGATTTAAAATTACATTAAAAAAGGTTAAAATTAAAAAAATCACCTTTTCTTTGCTGCTTGTGGTGGTATTGGACAGTAGAGCAGCGAGTCATTGAGTTCAACTAGCATTTTAGGATTTTAACCATCAAGCTCTTTAAACTTGACCATCAAAATATGGAAATTACATATATTCACAACACATGGTTGGTGTATCATATTTATATCATGACAAAAATATACTATTATAGCACATTACTTTAACAATTCGAAATTTTATATTTTAACCAAAGCCTCAAGTCAAGGTGTCACATTTGGAACCAAAGAGAGTACTTACTTTTTTTAGTACAAAAGAATAGCAAGACTTTTCAAAGAAGTGCAAAAACTTTACTGTCATTTTTATTGTTAGAATATAAAAACAAATGTTGGTCTTGCTTTTAGAGAAACTGGATTAAAAAAACCCTACAACAAGGATATGCATCATATTTCCACCAAAATCAATTTTAACACAACAATCGACGCGACTAAAAATTAAAGTTACCTCTACCACTCGCTCAAGGGGCAACTTTGGTTGAAGTGTCGACTGGTCGACCCAAGGAATTTCACATTTTTCGTAGGAATAAAGATTAAAGGAAAAGCATGAGAAACGTGGAAAGAATAGCGGCAAGAAATGTACTCTGGGCTGAAATAAGAATAAAACAGGAGAGTGTTGCTGTCTTGTTGGTTCATGTCGAAGCTATCAATGTGGCAGCATTTCGCCGTAAATTTTTTAGTGCGCTAGGTATCCTTGCGCTTAGGCCAGACGACGCACGCGTAATAATAGACTAAATAGACGGTATTGGATTCCGATTTTCACAACCATCCATTTGTCAGATGCCCTGAGATGGTTATGATAAAAAAAAGGTCCATGGCATCGGCTTTGTCGCGTCTCCTCTCTCTGCATCCACGATTGGGGACATGCTTAGTCTCGTTTCTGCGATTCCCGGGCAAGGCTAACAGATTTCTCAATCCTAGCAGCAATTGTGTCCGTTACTGTTAAGGTAACGCAGTGTCTACTACAGAGACAAGGCGTACTGCAGTGCCAAATATTCTCTCCCATCTCTTTTCTTTTCTCTTTGGTGCAAATGATTCGTCCCATGCCTGAAAAAGCGGTTCTTTTTTGGGGGGGCACATAATTCGGTCCATCCACACATCTGAAAAGATAAGCATTGACTTTGCCACATGTATAATACAGTATTACGTCGGCCGGATTCCCAGCAAAATTCCTCCAAGGCACCTCAAAAGAACGGCCTTAACTTTGATGCCAACACGTAGTAGAAAAATTCTCGCATATATTTATTCTCTGACCATGTTTTGATGTCTTGAATGAAAGTGATTAAATGCTTGTCATAATCGCCACGCATTTGTTTTTCTTTCTGGATTTAATTAGAGTTTCTTTGTCTGCAGGCATGATGATAGGCTTGGACAATATAAAAGTATCTATAATACCCTTGACTATTTTCTTGGGGACTTTTATTGTGTCAACGAATGAACAAATACTGTAGTAGTATAATTTAGTGAAGGTCTCTGGACACAGTCCTTCAAGTACTGTCCTATTATTATTATAATAAATATAATCGCGTAAGGTATGCACATTCAATGGATTTTCAAGGTCAAATCTCTCAAATCCAGCTGTAACTGTAATATTTCATTTACATATAGTATCTTCGGTTATACTTCAGTCGTAGAGAATTGTCGCCATGCCGGACAGGGTAACACCTGCTACCGAGCATCCGTATGGAGGAGGGCCCACATGTCAGCACCTGGACCAGCTGCATGCGGGTGAAGTACCCCATGTGGACCGCGCAGCGCTGAGTCCAAAGATCCTTGTCACGTTCGCCCAGGACGAACGCGACCGCCCGCTCGCGCGCGCAAATTTTCTCCGCGGCTCCACCGCCGACGGGCGCGGACACGCCAAAACGAAGCGTTTTTGGCCGCTGCGTCCACGTCTCACCAGTCACCAGGCAGCTGCGTTGCTTTTTTGCGCCGCGTAGGCCGTCGACAAGACATATGCGGCAAAATAAACACGCACGGGCGCTTCCGCCCCCTGTCAGCTTCGCGCGGCCGCGGGTTTCGCTCGCCAGCCACTCAGACAGCTTTGCCAGCCTCGTGTCCAGCGGCCGGCCGTGAGCCAAAAACTAAGCTCTGCTCACGACACGACACATACGTACGCGGGCTAAAAAACCCAAGTGCGTTCTCGAGTAACAACTGCCCTCTATGTATGGTGTTGCACTCCAAATAAAAAGCGCACTCGTGGCCTCGACTGCCGCCTCCATGGGCTTGGATATTGCCTTCGCGGCTTCGGCCAGGAGCAACGCAACAAAAGAGTACAGCGGGCGCGTCTCGCGACAAGCGGAGGTTATGCACGTACCTGCTCTGCTCTGCTCCTTGGATTTACACTCAAAGCCGGGCCGGGCGAGCCAATCGCGCCTCCGCGCCTGCCGGCCGCGGCGGCACCCGCCCCCGCCCCCAGATACAACAAGAAAGGCCACGGCGGCATTTGGCTTCTTGGACCTTCCTCTCGGCACACATGCAGATGCAGCCACCTCGCCAAGGCAAAACAATGCCAGAGCCTTGGAGCTCCTCTTGCCCAACGCCTCAGCAGCAGCAGCGCACAGTGGCACCGCCCCATGGACCATGCCGGCTGGTTGGTTGGTCACTGGCCGAGCGAGACAAGGGGGCCAACGCTGGTGCTGCCGCTGCTACTGCTGCACTAGTCATGCATGAACCCGGGCACCCGGCCGAAACCTCTGGGTGCTCGGTTATAATACGGCCACTTGTTGCCAAGATGCATTCCCCATTGCACTCCATGTCACTCATGCATAATGCCTAGCCTAGCCTAGCCGATGCGCACATACCGTGCTGCCGTCGCCGCACGGATGCAACTTGCGAGGAGGCAGAGACCTAGATTTCCTCAAGCATAACATGGCATGTTGGTGGCCTCTAGCTCTCCGTAGTCTCCAAGACGAGCAGCAATGGCGCCATCCAGTCCATTTGTGCAAGTGTATTATTATCGTTAGCAAAAGGGGGATTTGCCTGATTCGGAAAGGACAGAGTCCCTAGTTTTCCAGATGCCTGGTTTTGAGCACATCACAATTATTCCCAACTTAGTAACGCTTGCGTATTTTTTTATGGCGGGTGGGCTGCTCTAAGCTACTAGGCCAGCACATGCAGATCACCAGCTTGGTGCAAAGCAAAGGGCTATCCAATCCAAAGCTTGTTTTTCTCTGTAAGTGCCGCAATTTGCCAGAGAGCCAGAGAAACAAAGACTAAAGATTCCGAGTGTTATGATTTCACTACTAGCTAGGCGTTGTTAACCGAAAATTATTAGCTTATATATAAGTAAGGGACCAAAACGAATACGGCTTGTGGCATTTGCCGACGCCACGCATATGACACTGTTTCTTACATAGAATCCAAGCATTGGTCTAAGGAGCTAGCAAGCTATTATCAATCTGAGTCATAGCGAGAATTGCCGGCTTCCCCCCATTTTTTTGCATTGACACAGGTGTAAACTTTTGTGCACAAAAGTACAGACGGCATACAACAAAGATAGTATGTTATCGAAAAAAAAACAAAGATAGTACAACGGAGATATTGTATTCCCCATAGATTAGCTTCAAGACAAACGAGAGACCGATGGCGTGATGCCGTCTCGACAATTGTTGAAATATTAACAGTCTTATCTTAAAAAAAATAATGTTTAAATGAACAGATTTGTTGACCTTCTGCACCATATGTTATTATACACACTTAAAATACAACAGGCCTGCGCTTCAATTCATTTCTTTTCTCGTTGATGGTCTGCAACGAAGCTGTCTCAAGTCACAGCCGGCGCCCTAAAAAATGAGTTGACCAAAAAAAGTCCAAAGGCCCTCAGGTAAGTCGTCGTAATGCTGTCCTGTATAAGCAAAATTCGAATTGATTTCATCTGAAAAAAACCTACGGTACTCGTTGAACTGCATCTACTTGCTAGTAAGTTTTAAGTTCAACGGGATCGCACTAGCAAAAACTACACAAGTCAGCTCTTCACGCCACAAGTTCCCAGGCAGGTAATATAATTTTTAGAGCAAGTAGCGAACATATAGGGTTAAACATAAAAGAAGAAACAAACAATTCAAATATTTGTTCAGGCATCCATTTGCCAGTTCATCCTGTTCGTGAACTTATAAGCCGGCTTCTCAGCTAGAATCTATAATATTTTTCTCTCACAACAAATTAGCTTCAGCCGACTTTAATGCCCGTCAGGAGACAGGACAGGACAGGAGCCACAACTGAACAACCGTACTTCCATTTTGTTGTAAAAAAAAATACAATACTTCCATTTGGAATTTTGTAATGGACCGGCCAAAACGCAGTAAACAAAGAATCTGAACAATAATCTGTTACAAAACTATCTTAATTAATTTCGTTTACTTGAGCAGGTTGCAAGAAATTAATTATCCTAGTAAATACTTTGGGTGCCTATTTAAAAAAAAAGTCTATCTTTATAAGCTGACTTGTTTATCTTGATGCCGTTCTTAATTCTATAGAAAAGTCTAGTCAAACGAAACATCATTCAGCCTGTTCGCTTGTTGGTTTCAGCTATGGTACAGTGTTTTTCTCTTACAACAAATCGGTCATACAAACCAGCACAAACGGCTTATCGAACCAGCGAACAGGCTGATTGAATAAAAAACTAATGGCCACAAAAGTAACTTACTCTTAAAGAAAAAAACAAACCACTCATAAATATCAAAACTTGTTTTTTATTACCCAAGAGCTGTGACACTAATATTTTAATTAATGCTAAGTACTGGAGTTACAAAACTTATGTTTGTAACCGAAGCCGAATATAAATATAAAAAGTACGACCAGTACAGGCAACATGTATGCCCAGGACAAATATATGTTATGCAGAATTGGTTTAGTATTCCGTTACAGGTACGTATTATTGTACAATCCACAGGAAAAGAATTCATGCAAGAAATGAAATAAATTTCTGGGCGGCTCTCGGTTGAAAGATACAGCAACAACTAAGACAAAACACAGAACCAATCCAAGCGTTGTCAAGGGCCGAGAAAAGCTAGTGAGAGAAGGCAGGCAGCCCATCACCCAGGCGGGCAGGCAGCCTGTCTCGTCTCCCTTCGACACGCCTATAAAAAGGCATCGCCGGGCTTCCCAGTCCCCCGCGCAGCGCGGCTCTCGACTCCACCAACCAACCAAGCTCCCAGCTTCCAAAGGGGAGACAAGCGCTTCCCTCATCTCCCCCCAACAGAAACTACGTACGATCTCGTGCAAATTGCCTGGGAGTTACCTGCGCCGCAAAGGTTTTTACTCCCTCGGCCTCGCGAAACCGCACGCACGGGCGGGCAACCAGCACCCAGCAGAGCAGGGTATTCCTCTGTTTCTCCAGCAGCCATGACGTCGTGCGCGGGAGACGCCACGGTGGCGTGCCGGAATGACGCGCGGCCGCACGGGGACGCGCCCTGCGTCATCGTCTGCCCCTTGCTCGCCAAGGCCGCTGGGGAGGTCCACATCCCGGTGGCCGGCGACGAGGCGCCGACCGTGCCCGTGCTCACGAGCAAGTCGCCCGGGCGGCTCGCCACCGCGGTGAAGGAGGCCCTGTCCGTATCCCTGCGCGTGGCGTTCCCGATGACGCCGCTGGTGTCGTCCAGCGACGCGCGTGGAGAGGCGCGGTCCATTCTCGGCCTCGCGCTCCCGATGATTCTGACGGGCCTCCTGCTCTACCTCCGCTCCATGATTTCGATGCTCTTCCTCGGTCGTCTCGGTGGCCTGGCCCTCGCTGGCGGGTCACTCGCCATCGGCTTCGCCAACATCACCGGGTACTCCGTGCTCTCCGGCCTCGCCATGGGCATGGAGCCCATATGCGGCCAGGCATTCGGTGCGGGCAACTTCTCGCTGCTTGGAATCACCATGCAGAGGACGGTGCTGCTGCTCATCGCCGCGGCCGTTCCCATCGGTGGCCTGTGGATGCACATGCGGCCTCTCCTCCTCCTCTGCGGCCAGGACACCGGCATCGCGGCGGTCGCCGAGACCTACATCCTGGCGTCGCTCCCGGACCTCGTCCTCCAGGCGTTCATCCACCCCGTGCGGATATACCTCCGGGCGCAGTCCATCAACCTGCCGCTCACGGTCTGCGCCGCACTCGCCATTGCCATTCACCTCCCCATCAACTACGTCCTCGTCACCATCCTCGGCCTCGGCATCAGGGGGGTGGCATTCGCCTCCGTGCTGGCGAACCTGAACCTCCTCCTCTTCCTCCTCGCCTACATCTTCTTCAAGGGCGTCCACAGGCGCACCGGCGGCTTCGTGCTCTCCCGCGAGAGCTTCCGCGGCTGGGGCGAGCTCGTCAGCCTGGCGCTGCCAAGCTGCGTCAGCGTCTGCCTCGAGTGGTGGTGGTACGAGATCATGCTGCTGCTGTGCGGCCTGCTGCTGAACCCGCAGGCCACGGTGGCGTCCATGGGCATCCTGATCCAGACCACGTCGCTCATCTACATCTTCCCCTCCTCCCTCGGCATCGGCGTGTCCACCCGCGTCAGCAACGAGCTGGGAGCGAACCGCCCCGAGGAGGCGAGCCGCGCCGCCACGGTGGGGCTCATGCTCGGCTTCGCCTTCGGCGGCGTGGCCTCCGCGTTCGCGTTCGCGGTGCGGAACGTGTGGGCGAGCATGTTCACGGCCGACCCGGCGATCATCGCGCTCACCGCGTCGGTGCTGCCCATCCTCGGCCTGTGCGAGCTCGGCAACTGCCCGCAGACCACGGGCTGCGGCGTGCTGCGCGGCAGCGCCAGGCCCAAGGACGCTGCCAGCATCAACCTCCGGTCCTTCTACCTCGTGGGCACGCCTGTGGCGCTCGTCCTGGCCTTCTGGCTCCACTACGACTTCAAGGGCCTGTGGTTCGGGCTCCTGGCGGCGCAGGCCACCTGCATGGTGCGCATGCTGCTGGTCATCGGCCGCACGGACTGGGCGTGCGAGGCCAAGCGCTCGAGGCAGCTCACCGGAGCCAAGGACAGCGACGACAAGGCTGGCGGAGACGAGAAGTCGCGCCTGTTGCTTGGCTACACGGACATCGAGCAAGCGAATGCTCACTCTGATCAGTGTTGATAGCTACAGCGCCAGCCGCATGTGTGCTCTAATCTACTCTTTTCCCCCTTTTTGTATTGCCCACCATTTTCTGTGGCGGGGGAGGAGGAATCAGAGGCTGACAGAGTGACAGTTTTTTTCACCACATTTGGTAATTAGCATGTAGAGATTTTGCTGATTATTATCACACAGAATCAACATACAGTAGTATCTAGCGCTGACACGAAAGATTCTTTTTCCTTTCACCGGCCGTTTTCTCTTTTTTTTTCATTTGATTTGAAAACGAAAAAGAAAAAGAAAAAGAGAGCATTTTTAGCTGCAGGTGAGGTGCCGAGATGGGAACAAAACACAAACCGTTCACGGCTTTCGCCGCAGCTTGCTCCGGCCGCCGGCTCCGGGTCAGTGTCTGGTGGTCCAGTGAGGCGAGCCGCGTGACGACCAGGTCACCGGCGCGGGCTAACGCCGGAGTAGTGTAAGCACGCACACAACACCGGGTCCAAGTCGCGTGGCGGTGTCAATCACCATGCTGCTAGTGCTAGCGGGCCCGCCATGCAATGCAATCTTGCGCCGCGCAGCCGCCGTCGGCCGTCAAAACGACGGCACTTTCTTCCTCTCGTGCAAGCGGCGAAAGAGGTAACCGAAATTGTGCACGTGATTTGCATAAAGAGACCGAAGCCTGACTAGTAGTAAAGACACGTGTGCAAGCCTAACCTAGAAGAGTCCGACTCTGTTTCCACGAGAGGTCTGATGACAGGGATCCTGCCAACACGCACACGCTCCCATTTTTAGCTGCGAATATGTATTTTCACCGCACAGTAATTTCACACCCACTTGGCTGGACTTGTTGTTAACAAGTACGTAGACGCAAAAACCAATCGACCTCACTCACGGCTCACGCAGGCCGTAGGAAGGAAGATTCCTCCTGGCATCCAGGCCGGCAGGGGCAGAGGCAGACAAGTAGCGACGTGCAGGGGCCATGTGGATCCACATCACCACATGTACCGCGCGTGGTCGGCCCCGGCCAGAAGCGCAGGCACAGAGAGGTCCGAGATCCCAGCGGCAGCGGGCGGTGGCTAGCTCGGCTCAGCTCGCGTGTGCGGCGGATGCCATCGGCACCGGCACCGGCACCGGCAGGCTGTCCGCATAAAAAATGACTCGCCCGCTCAACTCCACTCCTTGGAGCCCCGAGAAGATGGACACTGTTTCGATGCCCCAAAAGCCAGCACTAGCGGTTAATCATAGTGCTATATATGGAGTATTATACTAAAATTATCATGTTTTTGACAGTTCGCTAAAATTATCATTTGAAACATAAATACAAAGACTGACAAATATCAACTGCCTCTGCTGCTGGTGAGTCGTAGGAGTTCTGTACTCCAGAGACGCAACGATGCAATGCATCTGGGTACGGCAGTTGTGCGTGCCGTAACTGAGAACATGATCGTCGTTGCACTTCCGCCCAATCGATCGCCCACGTCTGGCGTGGAATAACGAATCATCTCTCCGTTCCGGTCAACGGTTCATCAATCTGAGAAGATGAAATGAACTGCGGTTCACGTTCTGTCGATCAAGTCAGTGGTTGTTCCCAATTGGATTGTCAAGCTCATTCATGTCCCCTTGATGGCGGGCGAGGCCTCTCCAACAGACTAGCAACGTGCTCCTCTTTCTAGGTTCATTCATCACAGCTAGCTCCTTACCTCTTACCATCACTGGATACATATGCACGCTGCATCATCCGATTGGGCCGGCTGATATGTCAAACGCCTAGGATTGATTACTCTTTGCACCTTTGAAGTGTTTGTCAACTTCTGCTCGATCGTTAATCGTGCTTCGACTCTTCAAGGTTTCTTTGTCTAATAAGAAAGTCAAGTTCTTTTATTGTATTAGGATTAAACAATTTTCTTTCTTTTTCATTTCTTTTTTTTACCGTGGTACATACATAGACATTGATAAATGCACACACTCATCTCTATAAACTTCTCAAGATTGATGAAGTCAGCACAAACATTTCACTATCGACCGGTATATGTCGCCTACTACTGAAATAAAAACACTAACAAGTCCTAAAATAAATCCAAAAAATATAAGCACAATGTCATATGTACGAATTTTATAAGAAGATGTTGTCGTAAGTTATTGCAAAAAAATATTGGCAGTACATGCAGTTGTAAGGCACTACGTTTCAGACGAGCATCCAGAAGGTGTTCGTTTAATATTAAAGTCGTAGACATTGCGTCTTTTTTAGTTCAATCTATCGTGCTTCATAATGTAGCGTGCACAAAAACTAACGCCCGGGAGCGGAACTATTTCTTCTAATACAATGATATGCACACTCGTGCGTATTCGAGGAAAAAAAATTGTTGCGGCTGCAGTTAAATCTGCAACGACGCCCCCCCCCCCCCCCCCCCCCGACAATTTCATATGTTAAATTGGGGAAAAGATTAATTTAGAAAATTCATTGCACAACTCAGTCGATTAGATTTTTTGTGTTGGAACATATGTATCCGAGTTTAAGTCTTCTTGGTACGAGTGCTCGCACTTTACTGAAATTATTTCAGAATTTGATGGCGTTATTCAGGCGATGTGCCCGGCCCTTTGATAGCAACTCAACGAGAGCCTTATGGTGACTTGGTGAATTTTGAGAATTGTCGGTGATTAAAAAAAAATCTATACACTAGTTTTGTGAAGGTGAATTTCAGGAATTTGCATTTATGTTCGAACTAACGGCACTTTACTCTCATATAGGCTGTACGTATCCTTCAACTATATAATTTCTATCAAGGGCAATGTTTATTTATTCAGATTATCAGCGTTCTTTCACAATAATTCTTATCTGAGCGCTAAAAGTTGTATATTGTAAGGCCACTCGCCAGCATGGACGTACAAATCACTGCTTCCGTCCATACTAGTAGGAAGTTAGTTTTGCTTGTAGTTCACGTCGACCTCCGATCGAGTCGCGACGTCCGTCCATGCATATCTATCCTCACAGCTGGAGGCAGCATATATGCGGGTGTCCACGTCTCGTCTGAATCATGCATATCCAAGGTGGAGAAAACAAATGCGGACGGGAAGCCTGTAGCCTTGCCGGCGACGTAGCTAAGTCCATGACGGAATGGCCGTCTGATTCGATCGTCGAGCGCGTTCAACCACAACCATGTCAGCGTGATGGCACTAGCCACGCACGTATGCTGTTCCAGTTTTCATGCCGTCAGGTTTTGGTCCCTGGGGGCCGCGGTTCCAGCTCACAACCCCCGCCGCGTCGCCCCTTCTTTCTCCGTTACATATATATATACAACACGGATCAACGGGCGAAAGTCCGGCGCCGCCACGACCGCCCGCTGCATTTCCTGTCGAGATCACGGAAGCCGGCCGATCCACCGACTTGTAGCCGAGCGCCGTCGTCGACCGTCTTCTCCTCCGTTCTACTCATGCGGCATGCACCCAGACCCAGCGCACGGGCGGCCGGCCAGCCGGGCGGCAGCATGCAGCTGAATACTCGCTCGCTCGTCGTTGCGGCTGCGCGCGGGTCACTTGGTTTGGTGTATCGCAAGTTTCAACTGGAGAGCACTTGAAGGAACGGCTACCTAGTGGAGTGATACGACCGTGCGAGCGTTCCTGGCCAGTCACATCGACTCGCTTCCGGCGACCGGCCTCAGGTTCCGAGACGTATTGGCTGACTACGACGCCGCGACGGAGCAGACGCACGCACGCACGCGAGGCCTACGTACGACTCGTCCAAGGCAGGCAGGCAGGCAGACAGGCAGACTGCAGGTGCCTAAAACTCGAACTGCGATTAATTATCGTGGTCTAAGTCAAATCGGGGACGGCAATCCGCTGCATGCGATCCGTCGGCCCCGCCGGCGAAGCGCTCTAGCTACTCCTCGCCCCCGGTACGTTCCAGTTACGTGCCTACCTCCTTGTCGCGGGCGCGGCGGTCACGCGTCGGCTGGCTTGTGGCTCCCCCTTTGAACAGGACAGCGGGCAGAGGCGAAAGGGAAATCGCGCACGCCGCCAGCCTGCCTGACGGCGCACAACCGGGCACGGGCGGGTTTCGCACCGCGACTGCCGAGACGAGGGAGGAGCACCGAGGGCCTCGTGGATTTTCTTTTCCCCCGGCGCGGGGGCGGGCGGGGCTGATCGTGACCGGGGGAGCGTGTCTAGTGGCGGGGGAGCACGGGCGAATCCGACCCCGTGCACACGGGGGGCCGCGCGCGACTGGTGGGTGGGGGGTGGGGGGCGGGGCGGGGCTCGCGGTCCGGCCGGGAGGCAAAAGGCGGCCCTGGTGTGTGGTGTCCGCGTCACGTCTCGGCACTGCCCCCACCACACCAGGTGGAAGTCGTGACAGCTGCAGGAAAGTTCGCATGCATCGGCCGTGGTTGGTACGTCCAGCCGGCCGGGGTAGGCGGGCGGCACGGCAGACGACGCGCGGGCGGGCATTGAAACGGCCGGCCGGGCCGCGGCCGCCACGCGCAACCGCGGCGGTCGTACCTGGTGCGGCGAAGCTGGACCGGTGAATTGGTTCCTTGTGAAGAAACGTTCAGCGCCATCGGCGAGCATGCACGCCCGCCCGCCCGCCCTTCGTTCTCTTCTCCACTTTCTCCGGTCTTCAGCCGCACAGCGTGCTAGCTGCTTCTACGAAGCGCTAGCTTATCCGTCCGGAAAAGTAAAAACAAATCTTTTTATCGTGTCGGCGATCACCACCACATGCATCATGCATTGATCCATCCCAAGTATGGACCAGTCTATAGACACAAAACAATCATGGCATACGTGATCCTAATAGCAATGTTATGTTTGCCATCCGGTAGTGGATAGGATCGTACGAGTATAGACGTATTTCTCCATTTTTCCAGTCTCAGCTATCTACGGTCGCACCCACGGCCCGATTGGTCACTCGGCATGTGGGGGTCAATTGTCTACGCCTAGATTTCAGCGGAACGTCGCACGCCGACTTTGTACGTCTCGAATGAATCCGCCGTTTTCCAACAGACTTGTCAGCTGTCCTGCACTCGGGTGTGGCCGGCACAGGAGAAGAGGCGGTGAGATAGCATTTGTTTCTCCCGATTCCTCATCCATTTTGATGGCCCAAAATAAAAAAGTACTCCTACAACAAAGGTTAGACTTGTGCAGAGATAAGATTTTATATATGCATATAACAATAAGCATAGCCACCCTACTGTACGCCAGTTAGCCGCCTAAAATTCGTAATGTATAACCATGGATAAGCTTTTCTTTATCAAATTGTTGTTGGCCTGGATGACTTATTTTAGCTTATTAAGTACGGATAAGCTGATAAAACTACGTGATCGCTTCGATTAGGGCCTCATCCTAGGACTGATTTTGAGGCCTGCGTTTCTTCAGGCATGCATGGAATCCGAATCTCAAAAGAAGAGGATAAAACGACGAGCTGCTGGTGATTGGAGGAACCGAGTTGACTATTTGATTTTTTTTGCATTAGTCTAGCGGCGCAGCTTCCAAATGATTGGCACCCGCACGCCGCGCATATTTCGATTCGGATTGGCAATCGATCGACAGTGTCAGTTCCTGTTGGTGGTGGTGACACTGTATCGGCCAATTGAAAGCCTGATCCTTGTCAGTGGTATTGATAATGTGCGGTGCTATTATTGTATACGACCTGGTACCACTTCCTACTGTCATCCGTCCAATAATCTGTTTGTAGGCAACGACCTCCGACCAGAGTGGACAAAGGCAAAACCGAAAACGTGGTGAGTGGTGTCAGAACTTTACGGGCAAGACAGTAGCATAGGGTTTAGTAAAGCAGGCCCTTCCCTAGCCTTTGGGCTCAGACCAAACTCATCGAGGGGTTACTAAGTGGGATTAGAGTACATGCTGCTCACCTTTTAGTCATTTTGAATTTAAACACCCTAACTAAAAAGAAACTAAAAGATATTTTTAGTCCACCAAACTAAACATGGGTGACTAAAGTTTAGCAACTGGTTTAACTGTCTAAATTTTAGCAGCTTCAATCTAAATAGGGCCTAAAAAGTGCCTCTTCTTTTGTGCTTGCTACAGTTGCATGCACCTGCAACAAATCCTGAGCACAATAGGAGGCAGTTTGGAGCGACAGCTATGGCAACAGCCGCGGCCAAAATAATGTACCACAAGTGCACCCTAAGTTATTTCTTCGAGCAAAGGGCGCTAGTTAGAAAGATCTCACATCATCTTTGAAAGAATTTTGGAACCTCCACGTACAAAATAGTAAATACTCCTCCTATCCTAAATTATAAGACGTTCTGATTTTTCTACATATATTGCTTTTCCTATATATTTAAACATAATGTATATCTAAGTATATAACAAACATTATGTATAAAAAAAAACAAATGCGAATGAAGGGTAGATTTAGCAAAGTGACCCTAGAGGCTAGAGGACCGACCCAAGCCTCACAACTTAGGGGTAGGATCTATACATGTATACATATGTAAGTGTAAAACTTATTGTCGGTGTTCTTTCTCATTGGCGGTGATTATGTGGCATGGTAGCACATGAGACACGATGCTTATGCTGGTTTAGGCAGACAATGCCCAATGTCCAGTGGATGTGGACTATATTACTTCGTGTGTTGTATGTGGTGGTGCGAACTGGTGTCGAATAGGGGTTTCCTACCACTTCTTATATAGTCCAAGGTAGTAGGGTTATCAATTTACATATTGGTTTCCAAATCAGTTGTAATAAGGATGTTGATAGATCGAGGATAGTAAATAATTATGTCATGTTCTCTAAGCCAATGAAGATACGCTATATAGATGTAGGACTCTGGCCCACGCTATATCCAAAGGGGCCGGAAATGTCATCCATGATGATACCCAACGATTAATATCATTGACACTTATGTAGTGCATGCAACCTAAAATATAACAGATTTGGACTTATCCTGATTTAAGTCGATAGTGAAGGTTAATAACATTTGTGAAATCATAAGGTTAAATTATAAGAGTATATTCCATAATGTACTTAATGATGCTCATATGATATTGTAAATATTAGCATTAATATCACATTATGGTTGCAAGATCATTATCTTCAACAGGTATGAGGGCATGCTATGTTGGGATATGGTTCTGGATTTTGAATAGTTTGGGAAGTATCTATTTTGACAATGTCTAAATGCTTCGATAAAATGCATTGTAGGTATAGAATTTGATCTAGTGCTGCATATGCTAGTCGGAACATATCAGTTATGAGCTATCCTTTGTTTGCCTTGTACTAATACACTTTAAGATTTTTGCTAAACATCGGAAAGTTCTTCCATACTACTCCCTCCGTTTTAAATTATAAGTTCTTCTGACTACGTATCTTTTACTACGTATCTAGACACAATACATATTTAGATGTATATTAAAAATATATATATATAGAAAAGCTAAAATGACTTACAATTTAGAATTTAGAATAGAGAGAATATTAAAGAAAAAACAATAAATAAAAAAGTAAATTAGCTGGAACTGGAAAAAAAGAGGAAACCACCCTGGACAACCGTGGGCTCTATGTGCCAAACGTGGACTCACCAGTCACAACAGCAGCCGCCCCCTTCCAGCCTTCGTCGGCTAGCGCTCGTCCGCCCCCTTCCTCTTCCTCCGCACCTCGCCGCCGGCCGCTGCCGCACCGGTCGCCCCTTCCTTCGCGGCCCCATCGCATCGCACCCAGTTGGCCTCAACCGGCTAGCTCCGCATCGCGCTCGCGCCCCACCAAATGGGCGCCCCGGGCCGCGACCTCACCGCTCTCCTATCTATCCGCCGCAGCGGCAGCCGCCTGTTCAAGCGGTAGGCCCCACCTCTTCCGCCTCGCAGCGGCTGGTAGGTGGTGTCGTTGTGAGGACGGAGGCGGAGGCCGGAGGGGAGGTGGGGGACAAACTCGGGGCGAAGCACATCAGCGGGCATGTTTGGGTCGGGGCTGAACCTAGTCAGCGCGGCGCTCGGCTTCGGGATGACCACAGCCTTCGCTGCGTTCGTCTGTGTGAGGTTCATCTGCTGCCGCGAACGCCGCGGTGACACCCGTGCGTCGCCATCGCCGGACCTCGTCGCGGAACTCGATGGCCCGGTGCGTGCAATGCCTCGGCCCACTTCCCTATTGACACTGTGCTGCTGCTGTGGCTCTAGTCCACGGTCCTTCCTACAAAGGGGAATTTTCTCGTGTCCTCAGTAAAGGCATGGACACTGAAGTGTCCCCTGCTTGATTATACGTTCTGACTGCTATAAAAATCGAAAACGGAAGATTAGATGAGCATTTCCTGTATTGATGGGGGAAATTGCTATGTATAGCCTTAGTGCGTCGCGAGTTAAATGGGGGAATTAAATAGGGACACAAGTGGGCAACCTGCTTTTCCAGTAGGTGTGATGCAGGCAAAGTGGCTTTAGATTCCTTGTAGTTAGAGTATTTTTGGATTCTCTATGAAAATTTGGTGCCCCTTAAAATAACATGCTACTAACTTTGCTTTCGTATTCTTCTTCTATCCATATGTGATTCTAGTGAAATTAAGTCCTAATCTTGAAGGGCCTTGTTGGTAGTCACTGAAATATCATATCTTCATTGCCCCTGTGATTGTTTTTATCCCTTACCTGGTAATTATGAGTGCAAGTTTGATATGTCTGGGTTGATTTGTTTTGTCTTCAGCCTTGATCGTTTAGGTAGCTTCACTGATCTATTTCGAGTTCCCCTATGCATCTATGGACAAACATTACAATCAATATGTTGACAATATCTGCACAGGACCATCTGGAAAAAAAAGGAGTATCAGAGTTTTAGGCTATATTCTATCTATGTTATTATATATTTTTCATGTCACCATCTAGCATCAATCCACTCAGCACTCTTTTTCAATGATCTATTCCAATTCATTGTTGTTTATATTACGTCGGTTACAAGTATTTGAATCACTCACTTTAGAGCAAACTTTGTTTTTGAGTGCCCATCATGCATTCCTTTTTTTCCCCGTACCTGTACTAAATTTAAGAAAATGAATATGCCAATCAAGCAAAAGTATAGTTATCACAGAGTTAGTGTTGTATCAATTTCAAAAAGCATCTCTTGTGAGTAGTTTCTTTATGTCTGGAAAGTGGTTGGTTTTTGTGTGTCTATAAATGTTATTTGTATAGATTACCAGAGACTGGAGAGGACATTCGAGGGAGAATTAAGAAGAGAGAGGGAGAGGGAGGTGGTGGTCAAGAGGTAGCAGGCGGTAGTCAAGGGTTACTGGAGCTCGAAGGGAGTAGCGGCCACAAGGGCTGATGCCAAGCCAGGGGCATAGAGACGGACTATGCCCTTGATCAACTTCTGCTTATAAGTTTGGAAGGGTACAGGGGGATGCTCTGTATAGAGGAGGCTCTACTTTACTGCTAACTAACCTATCCTGGCCTTCCCTATTTTGGGGGATCATTTCCTATTATAAGAGATAAACCTTCCTAACCAACTAGATTCATGATCCTTCCTCATTATTCTAGACTTTATGATGATGCAGGGGTGGCACTACAGTACCACAACTCAGTCAGTTCTAGGCCATGACAGCAATAGCTAAACTAGCAGTTTTTCTTCACTGGTATTGTTACTACAACGAGACAGTAATTTATGAATTGCTGATCATGTTGTTACTTGTCGATGTTATCTGTTTAATTTAACACGCAGGAGAGCTGTGTATCATTATATTAAGAAGAAAATAGGGGGATTAGAGCCTCCATACAGGTCGCAAACACAAACACCTAGTAGAAAGTAAAACTCATGCGCCTAGTAAACAAAGAAAAACGACCTGACCAAATGTTATCTGGAGATTATTATAGTTTTGGTCGAAATAGTGAATAGCAAAATAGTGTATCATTATAGTTTTTTATTATAAAAGTCAAAATTTAATCCTGTCCTTTTGTGTTGTTCAGATAGAGTACACTCGTACTGGGTTGGAACCTTTGGTTATTGCTGCAATTCCTACTATGAAGTATAATTGTGAGGCTTCCTACTCTAAAGACGATGTCCAGTAAGTGTTAATTCCTTCATATGAACTAAATATTAGTTGTTATTATTGTGCTTCAATATAAGTGTGTTCCCATTGTCAATGGAAAATTTTCAATATTATCATCACTGAAAATTTTCTGATTCACTCGAAATGTGAAGACTGAGCTAAGTAGTCAGTCACTTGTGATTGATGCTATAACCTACCTGGAGTAGCTCGAGACCCATGATCCTTGAGCTATCAATACAAGGCATACAGTTGCAACTCCTATGTACATATAAGATCTGTTTCTTATTCGTTTCTTTTCTTAGACCCTAGCCCCGTTTTTAAATTTAACAGTTTGTTTCTATATCCCCTAATCATTTGAAACTTTGTTGGAAGTTCCATTTGACAAAACATAGAAACATAAGAAAACCACATGCGTGTGGGCTGTGGGCATGCATTTATTGGAGATAACATTAGCCATGTTTGCTTCATCACGTAAATTCGAGTTGAATGGCCTGATCACCTTGCTGCTTCATGTTTTGGTACATCTCCTGCATTTCTTGAGCCTTATATATGCTTTGTTTGGAAACACAACAACGTGCAAATTCAGAAGCTGACAAGAATTACCAGTTCATTTTGGATTGGTGCATACTTGCAGCCGATTCAATTTAAAATCCACATAACTTTGGACCAAATTTGCAAACTTGAGTTTCTTATTTATTGGGTTATTAATAGGTGCAATTTGCTGTACCATCTATCAGCTATCAAGTAATAAGTAAATATTGGGCACTGCCGCACTATTCAGCCTTAGGCACTCCCAGCCCAGAAACTAGAGTTGTTTCTATGTTCATTAATTAGGTACCAACTAAGTAAAATGATGATGTGGCATTGTAATTAAAGAAGAGAAAGAGGAGGAAATGATAAATTGGTACCTATATCTATGTGAAGAAACTATATCTATGTGATAGGTAGATAATGGAGAGAGAATACATGTGATTGGACAAAAGAAAAATAGTCTAAAGAAACTATCCATTGGAAGTATGATTTCTATGTGTAATGTCTACATGATTTGACAATCATAGAAACTAGCTGTGGTTTCTAGCATTAGGACTATCCTTAGTCGCTGTAATGCCTACAGTGCTGTATAAATTGTTATAGTTTAAGACTGCTTGACAATTTAATATTTGTTTGTTTTAACAGGTGCTCAATATGTTTAGGCGAATACAGGGAGAAAGAGATTCTACGAATCATACCAACGTGCCGCCACAGCTTTCACCTTGCCTGCTTAGATTTATGGTTGCAGAAGCAGACGAACTTGCCCAATATGCCGGGTCTCACTGAAAGAGCTGCAGGCTGCCATGCCATCGGCACGTAGCATCCAGCAACTCCCAGCCAATCCAGAGAATTATGATAACCCAGCACCTCAGCGTTTCCTACCTGCTCGTCAAGATCACAGAGGTCAAAATAATAGCCATGTGGCACGCGAATCAGTAGGAAGTGGTTATTGAAATTCTACGGTGAACATTTGACATGACTATAGAAATAAGCGAAGTGACAGGCAAATGTGGAACGTTTCCTGTATCCAGCATCGGCATTTTCTGTAGGGCTGTTGTTAATCAATTAATCATGTCACCCGCAGCATTGTCACGGTATCATGATGTTTGATCTCCCTATTCCTTTGCGGACGAAAAAGTTTACGTACGTTTCAGGTAGTAGGTCATCATGTTATATTATTGAGAATCTGTGACCTTTGAGTTCATTTTGCTGTGACGATGAATGTTGTAAATATACATTATTGGTATCAATACTGAATCTTCTATAGCCTCAAGGGTCAGAGCTGCACAAATATTTTCCTTGTGATTCCTAAAGCTGGTGATGCACAATCACCGCATCTCTAAAAAAGGTGGGTGTTATTCCTTTCGTCATCTAGTGGCTCACGCTTCACAGCATTGACCTGGTAATCTTTCCGAAAAATTGTTCCTAAATCAAGGAACCAGGAAGACGGCCAGACACTTGAAATGAAAGTTGCCTACGTACGTATTTCCATTTTTGTAGGACTGGACGCACAGATAGACTGGGCTAGCTATCTATGTGCGCAGGGCCATACCAACTGTCGTGACGTGCCATCCATGATCAGTAACTCCGTCATCCTTTCCAGATTTTGCTCACTGTGCAATTACACGCCACATCTTTCAGCAGCCTGCCCGTCACTAATCACTTATCACCCCATTGCTTCGTCGTGGATAGCGGTTACAGTCGCAGTACACTCGGCGAGGATTCAGATCCAGCCGTGTAACCGTGTGGTCGGACGCCGGAACGGCCGGAGCTGAGCAGCTGATCGACAACCCTGTCCGGCTGTGTCCGAGTCACTCGCTCAGGGACGGACTAATGGGGAGACGGCGCTACCACTACCACACCCTTCACTTTCACCTGTCGCCTCACGGGATACTAAGACGAGGAACGCAGCCGTCGCACTCGCCGCTTTCCATCGTCGAAGCGCCTGGGCTTCACATGGCAGATTCCACAGGCCAGCGGCTGGACACGCGGGCGTCACGCTCGACGAGCTCAACGGATTTGACGCGCGGCGCACGCGCGCGCGCTCAAAAGCGGAGGGATCACTGGTGTCGCCAGGCGCCAGCCAAGTTGGCGTAGCGGGAGATTCCCCGGCGTCTAGCCAGATATTGGACACACATCGTTCTCAAAAAAGATATTCTGATGCATATGCTTCAGGAAAATGATTTGAGAAATGGGAATGCACCATATCCATCGTGAAAAAAAGATTTTGGGACGCATGCGGTGGCGAGGCACGTAAGCACGGTGGTGGCACGTGATCTGGTCTCTTAAGTTGTAACGTACAGCACACCACGCCTATGCTTGCTCCATCACATACACATAGGGAGATCGAAGCAAAAGATGCCCATCAGTGAACATATAGGAACGTAAGGTCTGTTTGATATATATAGCTCAACTTACTATAGTAAAGTAATTTCTTTTAAGCTTCGGATCCTTGAATAGCTTCACGCGTAAAGCTAAAACTGTTTTCAGAAAACGTGCATGTGAGAAAAGCTAAAAAACAACTTCTAGGAAGAAGCTTTTTCGAATATTTGTTTGTTATAGGATTTAGGAAAAGCTAAAAAACAGTTTTGTAAAACTGTAACATAAGTTGTACCCAACAAGCCCTTAGAACATGTTTGATTCCAACTTTAAGTTACCATCCTTGCAGAAAAAGACCAGCGCTAATAACAACAATAATAGAGGGTTGTGGACGTGATTTTGACCTGACATACACTAGTAATAGAGCCTGTTTGGATCCATTAGCACTAAAAGTTAGCAACTAAAATTACTACTAGTTAATTCAAACAGACATCCTAATAAACCTACTGATTATTAGCTGAAGGGCTGCTAACTACTAGTTTTATTAGCAAAGTTTGTAGTTGCTAACAGTTTATACATTGAGCTCATTATCCAACCACCTATTAGCAGGTGGATTCAGACACCCTATAATAAAAATTAGCTAGCTAAAAATGCCAATAAATCTAAACACCCCTAATAGTTTTATCTTTAGGGAGTCCGTTTTCGTTTGCATAGTCAACCATAAGAACACGACAAAGTTAGTGGGGCTATCTTCGGCTACGTACGGACGCATCTAAAAAAAGGTGATACCCTAATAGTTGCTAACAGTTCGAACGCTGTACGTGTTCCATGTTAGGCCATGTTCGGCTGGTAGAATTTTGACCGAAACTAACTGAAAAATACGCTGAATTGTTGTGAGAGAAAAATACTAGTTCCGACTGAAAAAAGAAGTCGAATAAATTGAATATAGGGTAAGCCGAACGGGTCGGGTCCACAATTTTATTGCGGTACTTTTGTATTGGCTGGTCCCATCGTACTAGTTTGCTTTTACTTAGATCGCAGGAGGGACGAACGTTTCATTCGCCATCGTCGTCCATTAAATTTGACTCGATGAGGCTGAAAACTTTTACCTACCAAATAGAGTAGGTAAAAGCCAAAAAAAGAACTCCAGTGTCTAGCAGTTTAGGTATAGATATCTATATATCATGGTCTTGGTAATAATCTCCTCCGAGTCGGTGTCCGGACAGCAATCAGGTGCTGCTAGCCACGCGCCAACGCTTTCATCCTCTGACGATACGATGGAGCAATCAGTTTCATTGACGGTTGCCTCATTGATGTACTATATTCTACGTAGTACTGACACTAGTATAGAAACAAGCTATATTTCCGATTGAAAAACTTCTTTCAGTCCCGGTTTTTCAATTAGGAGCACGAATTTGGGACTAAAGGCCCCCTCCTTTAGTCCCGGTTTCTCGCCCGGGACTAAAGGTCGGTTGGTAATACCAACCGGGGCTAAAGAGGCCTCCCGGCCTTGCCACGTGGGCCAGCCCTTTAGTCCCGGTTGGTATTACCAACCGGGACTAAAGGTTTTCTTTTTTTTTTTCTATTTTCAATTGATGATTCGTTTTGGTTTTCGAATAGGTTTTCGAATACGCATTCTACGCGCTTATAATGTTCGGACATTTTGTACCAAAATACAAAGTTTGGTTTTTCTTTTCCATTGACTCGTCTGCTTGTATAGATCTTGGCTACACTAAGGAACAGAGCAGGAACAAAACAATAGCATCAGTAGATTCGCACAGATCTTGGAACAGAATAGGGAGTCATCGATATCAGTACCATGGATAATCTGTGCCTGCCTATAGGTGCGGGATCCAGTAGAATCTAACCAAGCAGCCGACAGTGATGTAGAGTGGAATAATCAAAATTGAAATCTCAGTGAGAATAAATCCATGATATCCTCATCCGGATCTCCTATCCCCAAGTAGCAGCAGCAATGGCAAATCCCACCCCCACCTGCAGCGGATCAGATCAGGACCAAGGGGACCTACAAGGCAAGGAGAAAGGCACAATCAGTTGGTTACCTGGTGTCGGAAGATGGGGTGAACCGGGAGGTGGGGGAGGACCACACCCCGTGCCTCGTGGCCATCAGTCAGTCGGGTGGCGGGATGAGCTCGAACAAAGTAGCAGCGGTGGTGATGGCGGCGGCGCGCTTCTCTTCCCGAGCACTGCTCTTCTCTTCCTTCTCCTTGGGCTGCCCCTTTGAGCTGCGCGTTGAATCGAGCTCGATTTGGGGGAAGATGAAGGGCCGGGAACCAGTGGAGGGGCGGAGGGGGAATTTGGTCGGCCGATGTCAAGTTAGCGGGTGGCGGGGTATATAGGAGGGGACCTTTAGTCCCGGTTGGAGGGACCAACCAGGAGTAAAAGGTAACCTTTAGTCCTGGTTGGTAGCTCTAACCGGGACTAAAGGTCCCCTGCAGCAAAAACCTGCCACAGTAGCCGTTGGACAGGGACCTTTAGTCCTTGGACACGAAAAATACCGGGACTAAAGCCAAATTTTAAAGTGGATCAAAAGTCGTTTCTCTACTGGTGTGATCGAGTATCACCTTGCCCAGCAGCAATCTAGCAAATCATCATCTCGGTTCATGAAGCCCTATTATTGTGACCATAAAAATCTCGAGGGAAACGTGCCCCCAGTAGATAGAAGATACATCATACGGTACATGTTTAGAGCAAGACCGGAGCGCGACGACGCCAGCGAGCAAAACAAAAGCAGCAGAAAGTGCGACGATGCCTCACCTCATGGCCTGGGCGCGCGGCCGGGGTACCAGGTCAGTTACACCACTCGCACTACCACGGCCCGCGCGCGCCCCGCAGCCACGGGCCACAGCGCACAGGGCGCGCTCTCTGGCTCTGCCTCCACGACGGCGACGGCTACGCCGCGACGGTAGATTCGCAGGTGAGATCGACCCGAACTCAGCTCGCTCTCGCGCGTCGTCCGTCCAGTGCGGCCTGAGCTGGTCCCCGGGGCATGCGCGCGGGTGCCAGAGCTTTCCCAAATGCTGCCTATCCCGCGAGACTAGGGTTTGTGGATCGGAGAGAAGGCTCAGGTCAAAAGACTGTTGTGGGTCATCCGCTGCAGGCTCAGCTCTGGACAAGGAGGGCGCTGTACCGTACTGCGACGTGCGATGGGCCATTGTCGATCGTCCTATTCCTATGCTTGTCGTGTTGTGCCCATCGTTCGATAGATTTCCAGTTTTTCATGGCACCACCCCGGCCGTTCGCTAGCTCAAACGTACGCACTGGAGCACTGGAGCGGGGAGAAGTACTCGCACCGTCGTCGGCCGTCGCGGCACGTCAAGGTCGAGTGAGAGCTCCAAGCCGCGCCAGCCGCCAGGCCATGCGATGATAAAATCTGATGATACCTTCCACGGTCTAGGACACAGCTCAGATCCGTACGTGCGTATACACATCCGGTTTATGATATAACTAAAAGGAAGGTTAATCGTGTGATTACTGATTAGCATTAGCGAGAACATTAGTTCACTTCTATTTCCGTTTTACTTATGCAGTCAACGGGTGGATCCGTGCATAGATCCAACAAGAAGCTTGACTGCAAAGGTAGCCTTTTCATCCACAACAACTTTCAATCTTTCATCTCGTACGTAAGTTGACGTGGGTATATACGTATGTATGAAAGATGACACGAGGTCATCTGTTAGATTGTTCTAAAATTTAAGTCCAGACAAAGGCCGTTTTTTTTTTTGGATTTGAACTGACCGACAGATCGGGACACTAAATACGGTAATACTGGATATACCTGAAATTAACCCAAAGATATCTAGAAAGGTCGGGCATAAAAAAATATTTACTACGTATATATTGGTTAGAGTTAATCACAAACCAGAACCTGCGCAGGCCTCTTCCTATAGATTTCAAAATAACAGCAATCCAATGACACGACATGTTATGATAAATAAAAAGATATTCTAGTCCCATCAGTAAATCGCCCATGTTGAAGTGTAGTGCTTCGTCCTACATACTCCAATAGCGGTGCACGCTTTTGCAGAATTGCAGTGTGCTGGCTAGAATTCGGGGTACTTTAATTTGGATTTAATTTCAAGCGCTGTCAGCATGACATGACACATTGGATCGAGCAGAGAAATCCATGACACATTAGATCGAGCAGAGAAATCCATAAAGCCGGTTGCAGCACCAAGGGTACGTTGGATCCTAGACTAAAAATTAGCCCACCTTATAAAAATATATTAAACATGAGCTAATTATGGGCTAATAAAGACTAATAGATTCTAACCACCCGTTAGCCCTCGTTAGCTCTTATTAATCCATAATTAGCCCACACTTAGGCTTTCTAATTGGTATCCAAAAATATGGACAAATTATTAGCTCCATGATCAAAACACGCCACACCTACATCTTGCATAACTGGCCAGAACAATAAAGGACAAAAGCATCTAGATTCTAGAGAATTGTGCCATTCACTTTTTAGACTTCACTAAACAATAAAGGACAAAGTACCTAGATTCTAGAGAATTGTGCCATCCACTTGTTAGACTTCACCAAATGTTCATTTGGTTGCATGGATTAACTCTTATCTAGGCCTCGTTCACTTTGCAAAAAAAATGAATTCGATAAATAGTACCACTTTCGTCTTATTTGGCAAATATTGTTTAATCGTGGACCAACTAGGCTCAAAAGATTCATCTCGTGATTTCCAACTAAACTGTGTAATTAGTTATTTTTTTACCTACATTTAATACTCCATGCAAGCGGCTAAAAATTGATGTGATGGAGAGAGAGTGAAAAAACTTGGAATTTGGATGGCATCTAAACAAGGCCCTAGACCCATAGTGCAATTCCTGCTTATTTGGTTCTCTACATGACCCATATGCACGCTAGCATTATACTAAAAGTAGACCTAGGCTCATCCGACAAAATGGTTGTTGGTGTTTCGAGTTGCCACCGACAAGTAAATTTCAAATATTGCGCGTCTGGCTCGGATGGTGTGACAAGAGGACACGAGGTTTATACTAGTTCGGACAGAATATCCCTACGTCCAATTCGTTGCCACTGCTCGTGTTACTAGCACTGAAAGTTCGTAGTAGGGGTTACAAATAGTCGAGAGAGGGACATGTCCCAAGTCTCTGGTGAGAGGAGCGAACGGGTGCCGAGAGCTCGATCACTGCTTGGCTGCGTGTTCAGGGTTTGGTGGATCGATCGAATTCGAGTTTGATGGTTTGATGCGATGTGTTGCGATCGTTGGTTCGATGCCCCCTAATGGGACGTCCTGCTTTCCTTTTTATAGGCCAAGGGAAAGCACGGGTTACAGCGGAGGAAAAAAAGAGATTCAGAAGGAGAAGAAGTCCTCCAGGATCGCTGGGTCCTTTTTCTCTTCTATGCGGGTCCCGGCGACCCTGTAGACGTCAACAGGGACAACTTCACGTCGTGGCCCTGCCCGTCACTGGCGCCATGCGCAGGCGTCGTCTCCCGGTCGTGACGCTCCATTCCGTCCTGGCAGACATCGTGGCGAACTAACGCGCTTGTCAGTGTTCGTACGAGGGTTAGCAAGAACTGCACCAGTTCGCCCGACGCTGTTCCTGATGTGAATCCTTAGGTATGGCCCGTCACGACCACAGCTTATATCGGGGCATGTCGGTCATCTCCCTGGTGTCAGAGCTTTGACCTAGGCCCATACGCTTGGACCTGGAGTGGTCGGCGGCGGTATGGGTCTCTGTCGAGCAAGAAGAAGCCCCCGACCTTAGGGTCGGGCGAGGCAGAGTTCCTCCCCAGAGGCCGAGCGAGGCGGAGTGCAAACCCAAGGGTCGAGCGAGGCGGAGCCCAAACCCAAGGGTCGGGCGAGGCAGAGCCAGCCCTTAGAGGTCGGGCGAGGCGGAGAGTCGGAGCCCGCGGCCTCGGTGTCGGGCAAAGCGGAGCCCACGGCCTCGGTGTCGGGCGAGGAGGAGGCACCCTCAGGGGTCGGTCGAGGAGGAGGCACCCTCAGGGGTCGGTGCCGGGCGAGGAGGAGGCACCCTCAATGGTCAATTTCCCATATCCACCTATGCATGCACCGCATATGCAGCACATGGCACAGACAAACCACTTATGAAGACAACCAATCACAAACTTAACAATGCAAGGATGCTACGTAGGAGAACCAATCACCAACTAATTACTTAACAAAGGATGCTACGTAGGCAAACCAAGCACCAACTAATTGCATATACTTATCCAATTATTAAAGTATCTTAAGTTATTATGCATGTGCAGATTTATGCAGCTAATTAACCAATCATACTTCAATTGAACCACAAGTACGCTCTTTTATTTAACGTACACCCAGTCCTCGTCTATTGTGAGAAGTACTCGATTCGCGTCACAAGAACCTCTTTAAAACTTACTCTAGTCCCATCATGCTGTGTCATCTTTTCCAATGGAATATATATGAGAGATCGACACGTCATAGCCAATCTACTATCCCATCCTCATTGGCTGGTTCGCGGGACTTGTAGACTAGTCCATATATAGCTCATCCTTAAGGGTCATGGTTTAACATAACATTTAGGATTATATTTTTGACAAATAATATCTACAGTACTATATTCTTCTCCTATCCATTTTCCTAGGAAAAAAAATGCGTGCTGTTCATTTCTTCGGAAAAAGTGTGCGAATCATGCAGTAAGCGAGTTCGTGCTAATAATAAAAAAATATTCTTTGCTCCATAAAAATTGCGTGCTAATTTCTTTGCTCCACAGCTGAAGTTGAATCTTTTAGCTGCGGCCAGGGGAGGAGCGCGCGGAGTTTGGAAATGTTGGGAGGAGCAAATCGCGGGATCCTCAAAAACAGAAGGAAAAAAAAGAGAGGGGAAAAATGGGAGGGGACACGGATCCACTTCGCGCTAGCTTTTTGTCAATCCATCCAAGGGAAAAATTACCAAAAATGCACGAATGTGAGAAAGCTTTGAGAGCGACGCAATTTTGCCCAGGCACCCGAAAATAACGCGCTGTGGGCTGTTGCTGTTTTACCTGGGCAGTGTTGTTCGCTTCCGGGGCACCAGCTCATTGCAAGCCAAGCGCCTGCGCCATGGCCTCCTCCCTCTCGCTTCCCGGCCGCCTCGCCGCCTCCTTAAATAGCAGCGTTCCTCCTCGTGCGCTTCCTGGCAACCTGCATGCACGCGCCGCAGCCGCCACTGATCGATCGAGCAGCTGCAATCTATCTCCGCACACGTGCAGATATATAGCACTAGTGTATAGCAGGCTGCCACCTGCTGCTACTAGTAGGTGCCTAGTCCTAGTGTGATTGGGTGTGTAGCCGATCGGAGTAGATAGAGCTGCAGCCTGCAGCCCTAACGCTGCTGCTCAATGTCTGACCGCGGTGGGCCGGCGTCGCCGCGGTCGGGGAGGCACCCCTTCTACCGCGGCATCCGGAGCCGCAGCGGCAAGTGGGTGTCGGAGATCCGGGAGCCGAGGAAGACGCGCCGCATCTGGCTCGGCACGTTCCCGACGCCCGAGATGGCCGCCGTGGCGTACGACGTGGCCGCGCGCGCGCTGCGCGGGCCCGACGCGGCGCTCAACTTCCCGCACCTGGCCGCGTCGCGCCCCGCGCCGGCGTCCACCTCCGCGGACGACATCCGCGCCGCGGCCGCGGAGGCCGCCGCGTCGCTGCTGCAGCCGCAGGAGCAGCAGCAGCAGCAGCAGCCCGCCGATCACCAGCCGGCGGCCCGTGGCGGCGCTCCTGGACCCGGCATTGCTCCCGCGGCGGCTGGAACAGCGCAGCAGCAGACCTGCGGCAGCAGCGCCGCCGCGGCGCAGCAGGAAGGCGGTAGCAGCGCTGGGAACCCCTACTTCCTGGACGAGGAGGCGCTGTTCGAGACGCCGCAGTACCTGCGCAACATGGCCGCGGGGATGATGATGAGCCCCCCGAGGTTCGGCCACAACTCGTCGGACGACTCGCCGGACCACCCGTCGTCGTCAGATGCCGGGGACAGCCTCTGGAGCTACCGTGATCCGTAGATCGATCGATACCGGATTGCATGCCAGTAGTGGATCGGAGATAGTAACAACAATAATGGATGTGGTGATGAAACTAATAAGCTCTCTACTAGTACCATTACTGCCTGCAGCTGCTGCTACTTCTACTGAACCTGGAAGCTGGGAGTGATATGGCCATATGGGGAGATAAAAGGCCGGAGCGAGGTACACATACTGGTGCCCGTCCGTTGGAGTGCCATTTTTTCTGTCCAGTCCAGGTCCAGCCGCCATATGCGCAGTGGGGATAGCTTCGGCCCTCCGCCGGAAGATGAAGTGTATCTTTCCTTCTCCTCCTTTTTACCGCTCGATAGGATGTGTGTGTTTCTCTGGTTTCTGCTGTGAAGTCACAAGGTAGTAAGGCCTCCATTTTACACTAGATTTCGCTTGGCTCTATATACCTAGCTACCTCAGTACGTGCAGTTTGGCCGTTGCAGTACATATGAATCTGCAAGGGCATATACATATACGTATGGTTATTTTGGAATGCCAAGTAGAAAGTAGGTATACGTACGTCATGAGGAGGCCTGCTGCTGTGTTGTATAAGTGGATGTTGTTGTGTGTAAAGCTGGTATTGTGCAAATTAATCGGTGTTTTGGCGGTGGATCAGCTATAAGACGTGCGCGCAGGGCATCGTTCCACCTTTTAGCCCTTCACTAAACACTCTTCTTGTACAGCTCGCACTTCGCAGTTTAGAAGCAAGTGTGTCAGTGTGTAGGCCTTTCGCTTTCGAGTGATTGGTCGGTGAAATTAAAAAATATATTGAAAAGAGAAGTGGATGGGAGTATGCATAATTAATTCAGCTCTTTGTCGTCATTCTACATATATACTACTGCTTCTGGAGATATATCTTCATCCAATCAGATCACCTATACGCATAACCAGACAACTGTTTGCTTTTCATACACCCATAGAAAGTGATAGATTTCATGTGCTATCGAACAGACTGAAGTTTCAGTATGGATGAATTTGTATTTGTTGGTGCTTGTTCAAATCTGGTTTACGTCTTTACAGTTACAATTAGAATGTTTCATTCTACTATATATTCTAGTCAATGTAGTCTATATTTCTATTATTTTTATATGTTTATGATTCGATGATTTGGTCGGATGTTACATAAAGATATCCGATTCGATTTAGAATCGACAATTTCGATAACATTTTGCCTTCCCCTGATGTTAACCCGGCGCACGGTCCAACTATGAAAAAAAAAACTCCTCATCTTCCATCTCTTTTGCTCTCTTCTCTCTTCTGTTGTTGGCCGACATTCCCTTTAATTAGATTTGCCTCTCTTGCTCCTAACTTTCTTGCTGCATGCACTGTATATATATACCATTCTGCTTAAAATTGTGGTAGTTTTTTTTTTGAGCCTCTACTCTGGGTACAGCTGTAGAATCTGTTCATGTACGAACACACACCCACACACACCACACACCCTACACACACCACGCGTACACAATCAGATCTACAACTAACACGCAGAAATGAAGACCGCGTCCTTCTTGAGATCACCGGAACCACCAAGGCTCCGTAGGCGACGGGCGCGTCGCAATCCCTCTGTATTTCCACGCGATGGAGGCTGTAGAATTTTTTTGGGAATAAATCCCAGTGAGAGACGTGGGTCGAATCCAGGATTCGAACCCACGCCGGCAGCGAGCGCACCTGGCTCAGCTAGCCAACCGAACCCAGTTCGGTTCTCAAAATTGTGGTAGTTGATATAACAGTGGGAATTTTTTTTAATTTTAACCCTTTTTTTAATATAATTTTAAATCTAACACTGCCGTTTTTTTAACTAACACTTTTGGCCGCGTCTATTGCCCTGGCGCGGCCAAAAGCCTGTGCCGCGCCATGCATGGTGGCGCGGCATAGAGCTGACGTGGCGCGGGCCGGCCGGGGGGGGGGGGGGGGCGCTGACGTGGCGGGTCCTGCCGCGCCACCGACCATGACGCGGCAGTGCCGTGCCCTGATCTGTGATGCGGTAGGAGCAGATATATATCCCGCGCGCGAGCCCGGCCACCCGCACGCACGCCTGCCCTGCCCGCCCGCCCGACGCCCGAACGCCGCCGCCGGCCGCCGCCAGCGCCCTGCCTGCGGCAACACGCGCCTGTGCCCGCCCTGTCCACGCTGCGCACGCGCCCGCCCGGCCTCGGCCGCTCGCCCACGCCGCACCCGGCCACTCCCGCCGCGCAACGCCCTAGCCGGCCGCAGCCACGAACGTTGGCGCGTCAAGGCCGTCCGCTCCTAAGGTACCTCCCTCTCGATTTCATATTTTTTTATTATTATGTAGTATAGTTAGTATTTTTTTGTATCTACTATTAATGTCTTTGACCAAATTTATATAATAGCGTACTAATATTTATGATACATAATATGTACTATTACATTAAGTATGGAGTATACTTTCGTAATAAACATATTAGGAGATAGAAATATTGATACCGTTTATTTAGTTTTGATCAAACTTAAACATATTTGACTACTCGAGAAGCAAGATGTGTATTTATTTTGAGACGGAGAGATTACTTGTAATTTTAGAACCAAAGTTTTATATGGATTGATTATGTATTTATTATCTAGTATAGTTAGGATTTTGGGTTTAGAGATTTAGGCCAGTTAGGTTAGTGAATTTGTTTGTGAACTTACTAATGTTAACTTGAATTTTGTTAATTTGAATACTCTAACGCTTTGTTTATCAATTTGTAACAGGATGGCCCCTCCCATGCAGCACCCGTTGTACCCCATTCTGGAGGTGGAGTACGACGACAAGCACCGAGCACACATCTTGAGTGACAACGACGTAGAGGTGTCCTTGCCTCCTTTGAGGCCCCACACTCACACCAGGGCGCATCAGTGGGACGAGCGTTATACGCCGTACATACGGCGTGTCGGCTTCCTCGAGCTTGTCCGTGTTGTCAACCACAGTCTTCCGCCCCTTGATCCAGCACTACTTACTGCAGCTGTGGACAGGTGTGAGTGCATTCTTTGTACGTAAACTTTCTTGTAACAAATTGGAGGCAACTAATAGTCGTTCTATTCTTATAACAGGTGGAGGCCTGAGACCCACATGTTCCACCTATCTTATGGCGAGATGACCTTGACGTTGCAGGACGTCAAGGCTATTTTAGGCCTTCGGTTGGGAGACTTCCAGTGATAGGGATAGTTGACAACGATCACTGGAGGGAGCTGGTGGCTCAGTTTACTGGTTTTCTTCCACTGGACGACGATGCTTCCAAGAAAAATAAGTGAGTAATTCAAGCCTATTTAATACTTGCATTGCTTTACAGCTGGCATCGGGTCTCATTTTCTTTGATCAATTACAGAAAAAGTTTCGGTATTTCGTCGTCCTGGATCACAGAGCGCTTTGAGTACTTGGACCCACGAGCTGAGGAGGCACAGATCGACAGGTTCGCTCGAGTGTGGCTCTGGCACTTTCTTGGTGCTTCCCTCTTCCCAGACGCCTCGGACAACACCATCAGCTGGATCTTCCTTGACATACTTCGCCAGCCGTGGGAGAACATAGCGGGGTACAGCTGGGGCAGCGCAGTTCTGGTATGGACGTATCGATAGCTATGCGTTGCCTGCCGTCGCACCTCAGGACATGCGAACCTTGGGGGTTGCTCCTACCTACTCCAGGTTTGGTGTTGGGAACGATTGCCCGTTGGGAGGCCCCTTAATAATGGTTTACCGGCAAGTACTTCGGTTTATTATATTCTTCCAGGCAGTTAGATATGATGAGATTATTTGTTGCTAATTCATTATCGTGTTCAATGCAGCAATAGAACGGGCATGATACACTCCCTACAGCTCTGTATATCTGGACGGAAGCACAGTTAGTTAGAGGGAATGCGTGGCGCAAGTACGGAGAGTATACAAACGGTCTCGACGTCCTAACACAGCACCAGGTTACGCTCTCTATACTATCGTAGCAGTGTCTTCTTCGATGTACACTATATCATAACCTAACACAATTACGAATTTTTAGGTGTTTTGGTGTCCTTGGGATTCTCCGGAGCTCCAGGACTATCTAAGTCCTGTCACTAGGGACGAGTCACACGAGTATCGCTGCGACGTCCCTCTTATTTTCTTCCATGTGGTTGAGATTCACTTGCCCATCCAGGTCTATGGACAGTTTAGAAGAATGACAGGCTGCCCACCACCGCTTTACTCCACCAATCAAGTATTGCACGGGTGCGTTATCGATTAATAACAATGCTACAATTCAGATGTGTGTTTGGTACAACTAATATCGTTTTGTTGCAGGTTTGACCGCAGGAAGAGGTACACGACCAAGGATTGGCGCGTGACACACAGCTTGTACATCCATTTGTGGTAGACCAGGGTACCACATGCGGTCCTTGCGGGTCCTCCACACGACCAGCACACCTTCGATGAGTACCTGCGGTGGCTTTACAGGTCTACGAAGACACATATCAAGCCTCTGTACACTGACATGATGATTGACGAGGACTCGGAGGAAGATGTCATCGAAGATGTGTACGACGTTACCACTAGGGAGGACACACAGCTACAGAGAGCTCCGCTTCAAAGATATGTGGTAAGATACTTGAATGGTACAATTTGTTATCCTTTTGGTATTAAGTATGTGTACTAAAACTGTCCAACCGCGTTTTTATACCCAGACGACACAATTGGCAAGGCTGTCCAACGAAGCAGCGTTCCGGCTTCACGAGTCTAGAGGGCAGGGGCCAGGCGTTCTTGCGGCTTTTGTGGAGGTAAACATAAACTTGTCCGTTTCGAAAATATGTCTTTATTGTATATGCGTTTGGCTAATGAACTAACTTTAACGTCTATTTATGTAGAAGGTGAAGAAGAGCTGTAGGAAGCTAGCTCAGAAGTTGAGCTGCATGGACACTCCTTATGAGGAACCACCACTCCCCGCACGGTCGGGTGGCACGTCTTCAGCCTCTTTGAGGACACCAGCCGGCTCTTCTCAGCCGATGATGCAGGGTGCCACTTCCGCGGTGCGTACACCACCACATCATAGCGCTGGGAAGGACCCTGCAACCGAGGACGAGGAGGAGGACGATGACGATGACGACGAACCCCCGGGCTTCCGCGGACAGCATGGCCAGTGGGACGAATGGCCGCAGGACGAGATCGGCATGTCTCAGCTAGGTGGTGCCTCGTTTGGCACCCAATGAGCCTCATAGGTACTAACAAAGATAGTCTGTTTCAATACGTAGGCTCCATGATCTAACAATCATAAAGAATTATAAGTAATCGTGCATATCATATACCTACAGGGTACGAGCCGTACGCACCGTCGACGCGACTATACCGACGTTGGCTACACTCCCAATGTGTTGCCAACAAATCCGAAGAGACAGAGGCGTCCGAGAGATCCTTACACTCCTGGGTCTTAGTTTGTTTATGTCAAACGAATATTGGCATCCGAAACTTACGGGGTTATTTGGTTATGTTATGTCAAAACAATGAATATGTTATGTGGCAGCTTGTCAACTTGCTTCTTATTCGTTTCGTTGAGTCGTGGCAGCACTACCGGCGAGATTAAGTACCCTGTGTTCGGGAACCGACAGTCCCGGCGTATCTGGACACCGGTGGCAATTTTTCGTAATTGATTAGCTAAAATGGTGCATAACCGTATTATGAAAGACGAAAAACTAATTATTGGCTTATCAAATTCTCTATTCGGCCGTGAAAAAAAACTCAACAAAATACGGGCGCGACGCGTTTCGATTCTACCATCTAGGTAGCCTGGGCTGACGGCAGGCGCAGCGGCCAGGTGGTGTGGCTGCTCGTGCGATATGGTTGGTCTAGCCGTGCAACGCAACAGGGCGCGACACTGCCGCGCCATGGTCGGTGGCGCGTCAGTACCCGCCACGTTAGCGCCCCCCCCCCCGACCGGCCCGCGCCACGTCAACCCTGTGCCGCGCCACCATGCATAACGCGACACAGGCATTTGGCCGCGCCAGAGCAATAGGCGCGGCCAAAAGTGTTAGTTAAAAAAAACGACAGTGTTAGATTTAAAATTATATTTAAAAAGGGTTAAAATTAAAAAAAATCACAGTGGGCCGGTATACCTTCCTCTGCCTTTTTCATGTCTAGCGCATGGTGGATGTTATGAATTCTAGCCCCAGTAACATTACAAATCAAGAATTTCAAAAAAAAATGTGAGTGAAATTCATTCATATTTTAGCTCTACTTTAGACAAATCATATAGGGTGCAGTAAATCTGATATTACCGGACCACTTTAGTGTAAGTTAGCATAAGTTATAGTCCCATGACCAATACACAAAAAAGGATTTTCTAGAGAAATCAATATTACTACACTTTTAATGTAAGATCAATTCAATTGCATTTGGAAAAAAATACAAGCTTTGATAAATGATAAGGGCAGTTCCAATGGTGCATTGATGATGGTTTCTATCCTCGTTAAATGACTTGCCACGTAGGCAAAACGCTGACATGGCAACGTAATTAATGAAGAAAGAGAGCAAAAATAATAGAAATGGTTTCTTCATGAAGAAATTAGGTCTACTCTTGACCCAATGCACCAAGAAACCATGAAATCGCCATTGGGGAGAAACCACCAGTTTCTAGGGAGCTCATGTCGCACTCCCATTGGAGAAAGAAGATAGATTGGTAGAGAGAAAGAGAAAATAATTATTACTCATAGAAACCATGGGTTGAAAAGCAGTACTTTTTTGGTGCGGTATCCTATGTTATAGAAACTATTAGTTTCTTTCATTGGGACTGCCCTAACTGATCCACTGAGTTTGAAACCCTAGTATATAAATATAAAGACGAGCTCCCCTAGCCTTGAAATACTAGGCAAGGTCGATCAATGTGGATCACCACCCTACCCTTCATTGGTGGTTGTTTCAGCCATTAGTTTTTTTTGTATATTTGTCTTTGTCCTTCCTCTCTTTTGTTCTTGTAAAACCTTGGCACCTACTTGTGGGGTTGTTCGCTTGAGATGAATTTAAGTCAAAACGGCTGTTTCGAAGTATATCACTAAGAAGGAGAACAGTACAACTACTTTAGCATTCGCTCCTACTTTGTTACTCAAAATGAGTCTGGTGTTACTCAAGAGATATATAGTTTTCATACTTGTTACACGTAGAATCATATTTTCAGTGGATGGTTTCTTTAAAAACATTTTTTGTCCAAACGACACTTATCTTCTCTATTCTGTCATCTGCCTATCATATCAATTTATATCATATTTCCTGTGTAGACATAGTTTTTTATATACTTCCTTACTTCCAAAGACACATCATTATTTTGCTTAGTTTGTTGCTGGCACCTTAATTAATGGCCACATAAATCATCATAATTAGTTTCTAGTTTGGACTGCCTTTAGTAGAACTATATATAAAAAAACATCATTAAAAATAGCTCGTGGAACAAAAGAGTGTGCCCGATCTAACAATAGCTTGTAGAACTTGTGTTTCTTCACCATTTCATTTAGTTTGAGATGCAGTAGTTCCCATTTTTCTACATTGCAGAAACAAAACATTTATATGTCCTCCAAAACTCTTCGATCACCATCATGTTCCATTTTCTCTAAATATCCCTGGATTTTGTAGTTCTTGCTTTATTTTTGGTAAAAGTAACTCAATGAAATAATTTTATATTGTCCCACCAACCAAGGCCTGTTTGAGACACAACACTGATTAATTAATGGTTCACGAGGAAGACTTTGGGATCACTTACGCTTACTGCCGCGGTGTCGGCAAAACTGATACTCATCAGTGTCATTTCCTGCCAAATTTCCCTTTTAAGGATGGTACTAGATTGTGATGCTATTTCATGTCTAGGAAGTTCATTGATATTATTGAATCTTTGATTTATCCATCGGGAAATCAAAATACTACTAATATGTCCCTATCCTTTTCGGTACAAAAGTTAAGTACTACCAAGCTGTACTTTCCGAAGCTGAACCGTGCAAAGCTTGTGAAATGGAAAAGAAGTAGAGCCGCAGCAGTACCCAACCAAACCAAAGAAACAGCTATCTAGCAACCACCAGAGAAACAAAACAGGCAACAGCTACTCGCGGCCAGGCCCCCTCCAGAAGCAACACGTGTCTGTGCCTTCCAGCGAGCAGCTGATCGACACGCATGAGGGCACTACCGACGAAACGACAAAAGCCACTGCCATCTTTACGCTGCCCGGGCGCACCGGCATGGGGCTCCGCGCACTTCCGCAGCCGCTGAGCCGTCGTCCGCATCTGGCCTGGCCCGTACTCTGCGCCACTGACCAGTGACCGCGCACGCGCTCCCTGCCTGTGCTTGCCCGACGAGACGATCGAGCACGGCCAAAGCGCGGCTTGGCCGTTGGCGAGGGGCCCTACTGCGCGTCTACGCCTGGCGGATCAACAGGCCGCAGCCCCCGGTGGCAGTGGCACGGCGGCGGGCGGGTGGCCGCGGTCCAAAGTCGAAACGAACCGAATCATGGCGTCACGGACGTAGGGTTGTCATCGGACTGTTCGTGCCCCCCCCCCCCCCGGTCCCCGCCGTGCATTTGTCCCTGAGCGAGCCACAGGGGAATCTGGCGTCCTTGGGAGTCACTGGCCAACAAACCGTGGCCATGGATCACTTTCGGCACTGTTCCGACAACATCAACAAGGCCGGGCGCAAGTTCCCTTTTATAGGTGCATAATTGACCCGACACACACAGATCAAATGGCGCGTCCGGCCCTGTTATTACTGTAGATCGGCTGCCAACCTTTTGGATATAATAAAGTATTTGGTACTCACTGTAGATTTGGACGCTATCTCTATTTCCAAAAGAAGATGGGCAGCCTTCACCCGGCAGCAGAATTACAAGCTGAGTGAGGACGAATCTACGAGTAGGGCCCAATCCCGTGGACGGCGGACCCATCCGGAGCACTGAGATGCAGATGCATCTAGCTCGTGGACCTGTTCAAAACCGGCGCTGTCATCGTCAGCTGAAAAGCTGCAAGGCCAAGAAGAAAGACCCATACGGCTCCGACACAGATCACCCGCTCCTGCGAGTCCAACTCACACGGGTCCACGTCAGTCCGTCCGCTTTAAAGCCCAACTAAATCTCCATCCTTCTCCTTGGGGCTTCTTTCAACGCCAGCCCTCATCAACAAAGCCCAGCCCACCACCGTGCTGGGTGACCGAGTCCGCCTCCCGCCCCCATGCCTGCGCGTTGCGCGCGTCCCTATCCGCTTCCGCGCGGCCACCAGCTGGTCCGACAGCCCGCGCGAGCCCAACCCGCCACCATCCCATCCTGCGCGGACCCGGCTCGCGCGCATCGGACATCGCCCTTTCGCCTGGCTGGCGCCCCTTGTGTCACGCCGCGTTGCAGCAGTGCACGCGCCCGTCCGTACGTCCCCGTCCCCGTCCCCGTCCCCGTCCCCAACTAACCCATCCAGCTATCCGAGCGACCGAGCCATATAAATATAAACCGTCGCCCGCCGCTTCCCTCCCAAATTCGAACCAGACCAGGCCACACAATCCAAGACGCTTCTCGAGCGTGAACTGATTGATCACTGATCCATGGACTGGGCGTGCTACGGCAGCAGTGGCTACTCGACGACGCCGTCTCCTCCGGCGGGCGGCGTTGGCGGCGGGGACGACGCCGCCGCCTACATGACGGTGTCCTCGGCGCCGCCGAAGCGGCGCGCGGGGCGGACCAAGTTCAAGGAGACGAGGCACCCGGTGTACAAGGGCGTGCGCAGCCGGAACCCCGGGCGGTGGGTCTGCGAGGTGCGGGAGCCGCACGGTAGGCAGCGGATCTGGCTCGGCACCTTCGAGACCGCCGAGATGGCGGCGCGAGCGCACGACGTCGCCGCGCTCGCGCTGCGCGGCCGCGCCGCGTGCCTCAACTTCGCCGACTCGCCGCGCAGGCTCCGCGTGCCCGCGCAGGGCGCCGGCCACGACGAGATACGCCGCGCCGCGGTGGAGGCGGCCGAGCTGTTCCGCCCGCAGCAGCACAATGTGGGTGGTTCCGAGCCGGCGGCGGTCGCGGCGCCCTGCGCACAGGGGAGCGGCGGCGGCGGCCTCGGTGGCGACTTCACTTACTACCCGATGGACGATGGGCTGGAGTTCGAAATGCATGGGTATCTTGACATGGCGCAGGGGATGCTCATCGACCCACCGCAGCCGACCGCGTGGATCGAGGACGAGTACGAATGCGAGGTCAGTCTTTGGAGCTACTGATCGAGCGCCATTTGGACCGACCGAGCCGGCTTTGGTACCAACGATTGATCCTGTGTACAGCTTATGGTGTGCTGATGTCTGTACTGTTTCCCTGCTCTTCTGACGAAATGCGGTGCAGTCAGAAGGTGCAGAGGAGTGTGCTTAGGTTTTCAGCGGTTGTGTCTGCACATTTGGCACTGGCGTTAACAGGCCAAGGTTAAGGTAGCCTTGGCGCCAGGTATGACGCTTGGTGCAGGCGCCCTCTTATCAGTAAGATAAGAATCACATGGTGTAATAAACAGCAGAGCCTGCTGAGTGTTTGAACCTGCAGCTGCAGCGATGTTAATGAAGTTGCCGTGTGGTTGGCTGAAGATTTTTAGTGGAATTTACCTGAAAATGTATGTTCTATGGATGAATGTCCGCTCCAGGAGCAAAATATAAAGATTGGAAAAGGGAGGCAAAGATTCATCCCTGTATCTATATGTTCCAACATTTTGAATTTGCGCAGTTCAGGCTATTACTGACAGCAAAGGATTTTGCTGCCACATCTGTAGCCCGGATAATTGATCCTCGAGCATGCTTGCAGGTCATGGGTCTACGGTCGGATTTCTGCAAGGCTGCTTCTTCAAACGATCTTGTTTGCGGTGCTATTTTAGCATTCCAAGAGCCTTCCCCATTGACCTACACTTCAGTTTCAGATTTCCCAAAAGGTAGCCGACGTGTCGGACGAGGTGACGCACGGTTGTCGCTTTCGCAGCATATTGCTCAGATCACATGTTTGCAAGCTTGAATCGGTCAGAGCTCGCGCCGTTGTTGATGTTTCTCGCGAGTTCTAAGGTCTCACTCCAGATGCATTGCAGTGTTGGACAGTACAGTTGCAGGCAGCTGAATAGGACTCGGCTGTCACTTCTCCATGTCACTTCTAACTTCAGAAGGACGCTTCCTGGGGCAGATTTCAGAAAGGCTGCCCGCCCGGATGCAGAGGATGAAGACTTCAGAAAGAAGCACTTCGGTTTTTCAGTCTCCACGTGACTGTGCCAAACTGAGAATTGTCCATAGGATAGGTAGATAGAAACAGTGTGTGCTCCTCCTGCGTATTCTGAATATTCACTGTGGTTAGCATCTGACAGTTGATCTCCTATTATTTGAACGGGGCATCTCGAGAATTTTCTGCATCAACAGCTATTGAATAGCCACTTCCCAGGAGTTTTGGGGCAAACCGATCCTACCTTTGTCTTCTGGATCAACCAAAAACATCGACCAGGACTAATCTGATGTTTTTTTTTTTATTTCTCCACTCATATAAATGAAGCTACCTTTTGCAGCATATACATCTCCAAATTTGCACTTTATGGAGAATATAAGGCACCAACGACAACATCGACCAGGACTAATCTGATGTGACAAAGACAAGTCCCATTTGATGATGTATGAATAAGGGGAAAGAATTATAGATTAAATATTTCCTCCTGTTTGTTGTAAGTTCTGAATCTGCCTAAATTGGGTGGTCCGGTTTATGCTTACAACAGAGTCAACCCTCTCTGTAATAAATTTATTGTTTGTTGTGTATGGAGTTGGGAACCTGTTGTTTCAGTGCTACTATGTCTAATAGATTTATGTACGTATGTTGGTGCGATTTATTGCAACCTTTTTAAAATCACTTTTAAGCATTCTATGACACCATTTCATATGCCTCTTGGCGCTATCGCTTACCCCATAATTTAGCATCTTGTGTTTTCGGAGCATGTTTCAAAAATGAAGGAAAACAAGCATCTAGCGAGCGGAAGAAGTGAGAGGATGGGGGAAAGATCGGCGGAAAAAACGAACCGGCATCCTAACCAGTGGTAACCCGTGTAATTTTGGGAAAAGTCCCGGTTCCACAGCCGCTCAAAGCAGCTCCTCACCTGCCGTAGAAAATGAACTACCGTGAAAGCAGCTTTCTGCGAGAAGCAGCTAGGGTGTTGCACCCTTTTTGGTTAGCTTTTGACTTTTAGAAGCAAAAGCACTTCCAGGAAGCTGAACCAAAAGGACCCTAATAGACTGAGAGGTCCATGTTATATTACAGAAACCAGCAGTTTAAACACCTCCGTAAACTACAGTGATAAACAAAATACAGAGTAGGAAGTACCTTAGGTCATCACCGCCAGACTGACCGATGTAGGGTTCGCATACATAAACAAGATTGGCAATAAGGTGTATCATGTATACTCCCTGACAATCAGCATATGTAGAGCGAAGTTCTGAATCTCTCCAATTCAACACCATACTAACCTAAAGCAAAGACTCATGCTTGTTAATCTCCACTGCAAGAACATTATCTCCGTTCCTTTCATTCACTCAAACCATCAGCGCCCGGGCTAGGTGGTGCTGCTGGTTTCTTCACTGGCTCATCGTCTTCAGATTCTGACCAAGCTCGTCTCTTCCGTTCTATTGCAGATTGAGGATGGCCCTGCAGCAGAAATGGTGTGTAAGGCAATTTGGCACCAAATCGTCCAAAAGAAAAGTAGGTTGGTTGTTATAAGCATAAAAGGCAAGAGCTAAATCTGACAGGAAATTTGGCACTGCAAATCAATGGAAGTTGAAATTCAATTTTCCAAAGGTAAATAAATGAACATATATGGTAAAATGTACATAGACAATAATGAATATAATTGTTTACGAAAAACAACAGTCCTAACCATGTCATCTTCATCATCAGAATCATCAAGGCCAGCAGCTGCAAGAAGGTGATCTGGGGCTCTCTCTGAATTGTCAGCACCATTATACCTTGCCAGGTCTGCATAGTCATCATCTGCTTCTGGTTCATCTTTGTATTCATCTTCTTCCTCTTCCCCATACTGCATCTTTGTCTTTTGATCCTTCCTCCTCCTAATTCCCTTCCTCCTCCTCTTTTCATTTCCCACCTCTTCATCTTCAGTCTTAGATCTATCTTTTCTCTTGCCAGGGGTGTGGCTGGATGTTTTCCATTGTTCCTGACAAAAAAAATGTCAGAACATACCTTGTGCAGTAATGCACATAGTCAACGTATTTGCAACACTGCAAAAGAAAGGAAGGAATCCTGAGCATATGACCTACATGAAAAAGGAATGATGCCAAGTTGGCAAGGAACAGTTCTTTTAGATATTTTAGTTGGTGGCTCATGTTATATTTTATATAAGTTTCCCGTTTTTGTTGGTGGCTCATTGTCATTAGAAAACAATTGCTCTTCAGTATGTGCCGTTTGAACTGCAGGTGGCACATTTTTTTCACTAAAGCATAAACTCCAGAACAGCATCAACTTCACTGGCAAAAACTCTTCAGATCCTCTGCTTCCACCATGAGTTCGCTGAGGGAAGAGGAGGGGGGCAACTGTATAAAAGGCCATGATATTTGCATCTCCATTGATGGAGATCCTATCTTCGAAACGTCCAAGGTTAGTAACACTAACAACGATAAGGTGCAAGCATTAATGAGATCAAACAGCAGTTTTTTACATAAATATTTTTTTTAACTGTTTCCGCTGGTTTATACATAAGGATACGTATATAATACCTTCACACGCTCAAAGTGTTCCTCCTGTTGTTTTACTTGCTTTAGCTCATCTTCTTCCCTCCTCCTTTCTAACTGTTACAAACACCGCATTAACAACAGACCTAAAATGCTTTGGCAAATAGGATCATTGAAGTTCATGCAAGAATTCAAGAAAGATAGACCTGAAATTTTCTCTGTTCTTCTGCCCTTCGGCGAGCTTCCTCTGCCAAAGCAATCTGACGAGCAACTTCCATTTTTTGCTTATTCTGCTGTTCAGCTTGCTCAGCTGCATCACGGTGAACCTTAGCAGCATCAAGTAAATGTTTACAGTACTCAACGTGAGTTTCTATTTTCCTCTCATCAAAACCATGGGAGTGGTACGTTGATGCAACGGACAACAGACTGAAAACTCTAATAGCATTCTGAAGTTCAGTGACTGTGGCACGAACCTATAAAAATGGAAAAATAGAAAAAGAATCATTGAATGCTTCTGAGTTCTGATGAATAAATTAAATATATATAGTCAAAATCAATTCTATGACAAGAGCGTCAGAAGAAATGACAAATTTGATGATCTATAAGGCTCTTTTTATTTCATTTACGTTAGAGCATCTCCAAGAGGCTCTCTACATGGCTCTTTAATGAACATTTCAATGCAAACCCAATATAGGTCTGTAAAAATTGCCTGAATCCGTGATTCAAACACTGGAAATATGCAGCAGCTTGTGTACTGTGGTGTATTCCATGTCACATTCAATGTAATAGCATATAAAACTAATACATGGAGAAGCAGCTTTATCACAGTAATGTCCTGTTCAGATGCAAGGTTGTATTCCAGCTTTTTAGATAAAAAAAATAATATCACGGTTTTGTAAGATACTTTGGTTTTGGAAAACTACATGCTTGGAAGCAACAAATCTGATACTTTTGGAAACTACAGTAGATAAAACTGTAACCTGTTTAGAATTTTAGAAACTCCACTCTGGACCTCCTTTTTCTAAACCATGTTTTTACTCGCCTGGGCTTTCTAAAACTACTACTCCCTCCATCCCAAAAAGAGTATCGTTTTTGCTATGAATCTGGACAATGAAGCAAAAATGGCACTCTTTTTGGGACGGAGGGAGTATTTGTTAATACCTTGGTTTCTAAAACTATGAGACCCAAACACGCCCTATCAAGTCATGTTGTAGGGGTATTATTGCAAGCATTTCATAATAAATATAAGAAGAGGCAAGGGAAAAAGAGAAACAATACTGACCTCATCAACTGTTTGTTTTGTCTTTTGCAGGGTTGAAGCCGAGAATTTCTGCATTGACACTCCTACATTAAACCGTAACAAGTAATTTGATGGAGCCAAATGTATAGCTCTCAGCAAAGTTTTCCTGCAGTCTTGCCATCGCTCAGCCTCGTAGTGTGTTCGGGCAAGGTATAGTAGGATGGTTGTATCTGTATTGTGGAAGAACTTCCGCAAACAATTTTGATACTACAAGAAAGAACAAGCAATGTCACCTCACCTCGTATTGTTCTGTGTCTATGCATGAATTATTAACTTCGCCACAGCTCATGTATGACCCAGATCGATCCATACATCAGGCAGACAGAGGGGGCAGGCAAGCAAGAGATTACCATTTTAACTGCTTGTTGAAAATGACCTTGAGCAAAATATGTATGAGCCAGATTGATCCATACATCAGGCATGTGTACAAATATACTTCCTGATGCAACTTCATGCACCTAATTCGTTTCAAATTGCTGATTTAATTAATCAAAGTTCATGTAAAGCAGCAAATTAGAACAATGAACTTTATGTCCCTCTTCCTGACCTGTGTGAACAACTCCTTAGCGACATCCCATTTGGCCTTCTCAGCATATAAGATTCCAATACCATTCGCAGCAAACATATTACTACGGTGCTGCTTTAGTACTTGCTGGCAAATGTATAAGTGCAACTTTATTATAACAAAGCCATTAAGGGAAAGAAAGCAAGGGGAACTTTGCACATAAAACCCCATTACAAAGTATAAAATAAAATGTACAGTGCACTACAACTGTAAACACCTAGAAGATAGATTTAGACCCCCAGACCCAGAGTGAGCAAAACTAGACCCAGAATGAGCAAAAATAGCATTTAAGTGACCTCCACTACTACAAAGTATTGTGTTGTAGTTCTGAGAAATCATTGCTCAGCACAAGGACATCCAAATCGCATTATTCCGTTTGATATAACAGGCTTTTTATACCTCCAAAAAAGAAAAGAAAAGTGTGGCAACATAATGTGATGTGGTCATGCCCAGTATCAGTCTGGCACCTAACTACCATTACCATTGACTTCACATCTTTCAACATAAAAAGTTCCAATGGAAAATTAAACTGTGATCTAAAGTGATATTATGCAATGTAGGTGTCTCATTTCAGGACAGAGTTAGTTACATCTGATAGCAAAATTACCAATAAACGGGGTATCAATTAACTAAACTATAAATAAGGATAAAAAAAAGAATACCAAAGGCTAGTATCCATAATCCAATAGTTCCCTGAAACCACTTTTAATTTAGTCATTAATTACAGATACAACCAGGATCTTAGATCTGAAGCTGTGCCAAACAGGCAACAGAATTAGAGATAAGCTTTATAGCAGTACAAGCTATATTGGCAGCAAGCCCCAGAACATCCAATAATAAGATATTAAATGGTTATATTGTTATAAAGGCAGATGGACTTGTGAGGGGGTATGTTATTATATTCCTATACTGGCAGTTCCAACAACAGTGTTTGCAATCTTATTTCATTAGGGAAAACATATGCACAAGAAAAAAAAAAGATATGCCATGTGAATCAAGCATTCAAATGCAAGATGAATCTGAGGGGTATAACGTAAACTTCATAATAGGAAATGTGAAGCCAATAATTTTATTTGGTATGAGTATGGGGGGAGGCGATCTCGTCGCCGTCGTCGACCCCGCTTCCGTTTACCTGCCGCCTCGTCCATGGATGCTGATCCTGCGCCTTCGGTTTCGGCGTCTATGGCTACCCCTGAACCACCTGTCATGCCCGTGCAGTCTCTCCCCTGCATTATTCGCTGGGAGGATCGCATGGCTAGGGCAGAAGAGGACCTCGCGTATGCCATGATCGTGACTGTGTGTGGGGAGAAGCCCTTGGCCCCGGCTTGGGAGATAGCGGAGGTTCTCGCTATCCGTTTGGGTGTCGAGGCTGGCTCCCTGGTGCTTCGTCAAGCTTCCGACTCGAGTTATCTGCTTGTCCTCCCCGATATTGGCCTCGTCGAGCGCCTGATGGATCAGCGACTGCCACCCCTGCGCTCACCTGCTTTTACCCTCCTGTGTATGCGGTGGAGTCGGTTCGCCGGTGCATCGGGGCGATCCCTGCCATGGCTGGTTGATCTTGAGCTTCGGGGTATTCCAGCGCATGTCTGGGAGACCTCGACTGTGGAGCAGTTCTTGAGCCCTCTGGCCTGCATCCAGCAAGTTCACCCAGAAACTGTCAGCCTGACGGACCTGTCGACCTTCAGATGCTCGGCATGGTGCAAGGATCCGGCTGCGTTCCCATCTTCTAAGGAGCTCTGGGTCACTGAACCTCCGGTCGCTTCCATGGAGGCCCCCCCGGTGAAAAGATTACTGTCCTACACCATTGATATCAAGTGCTCCATCTTGCTTGGGCCTGGTGCTCCTTCCCCCCCGCCACCTCCTGCAGGGATTGATGATGACTCTCCTGCTCCTCGACGGCGGCGTCGCCGTTCCTCCGCGCCGTCCGACGTCTCTCCGGCGAGTGGGGGTCCTGATGGCCCCCCTGTCCTTGAGCAGGGGGGACCTTCCTCGTCCTACGCAGGCCACGTGGCGGCCCCTTCATGCGTCGGCTTCATGATGGCCCCGACGCTCGAGGCTCCTCCGGAGCAGATCGCGGGTTTCAAGGGGGCGTTGGATGTCCGACCCCTCCCAGAGATAGAACCCCTCGGTTCTGTTCCCTCTATTACTGCGGTGGCTGCCAATGGACGGAAGGGCCCTTTCGACGAGGAGCCAGCAGCCGCCAGGCCTTTCTCGTCGGACGATGCGGCCCCTTCGGTAAACTCCCCCACGCTTATGCGGTTCTCAGTTGGGGTGGAGTTAATGCTCCCCTGGACTGTTGATGGTGCTCCTGGGCTGGCCGCCCATGGGCCAGTGGACGCTTCACCTGGGCCAAACATGGTTGATGAGGACTCTTCACCTGGGCCAAACATGGATGATGGGGACTCTTCACCTGGGCCAAACATGGATGATGGGCTTGATTTTGTTGGGGCTGATGCTGAGGATCACGGTGAGGCAACGGAGTTGCCGGCCTCACCTGGGCCGAACAAGGATGATGGGCTTGATATTGTTGGGGCTGATGCTGAGGATCACGGTGAGGCGACGGAGTTGCCGGCCTCACCGCGTTCACCTCTGTGCTTTTTCCCCGAGGTGGCGACGGTTTTGTCGGTCTCACCTCGGCCGCCGCCTTCTTCATCTCACACTCCCGATGTCAGTCTCATGGTCACCCCACCGCTGCTTCCTCAACCTCAAGTGAAGCCGCTCCTGGTTTACTCTAGACGCCGCTTCCACCACTCAAGGACCCTCGCGGACGGGGGCAAGGCGGCGGGGGTGGTGGTTGCCGTTCCGCCTCCAACCTCCTCTACGGAGATGGCCACTGCCGTGGGCTCGATGGTCGAGGGAGAGCAGGCGGCTGATGCTGTTAAACCTCTGGCCTACTCTATGGCTGATGCGGAGGGCCCACCCCCGGCGGCTGCAACGGTGCCCCATCCGACAGCTGCCCCGGCGGCCGCGACGGGCCTTCCTCTGGCGGCTGCAATGGTGCCCCCTCCGGCGGCTGCGGGACTCCTTCCTTCGTCGACGGCCGCACCAGATGCTCAGACTGCATTCCTTGATAAGATAACTCGACGCACTTCGAGCTTGCTGCCCGGCCCCTCCGTCAGCAGACAAAGAGGCATGTCTGTGCCACCCAGGGTCTGCCCCCGCCGTAGCCGTCGGCTTGCTGGTGTCGAGGCTGAAGTGATCCCTGCAGACCTAGGGGGAAGACCAAGGAAGAAGGCGATGAGGTCCCTCAACATCATTGATGAGCATGAAGGTTTGACTCAACAGACCCAAGACAAGTATTTCAAGCTGTTTGGGCAGCCACTCTCGGATTCTCATCTCCAGGCTCTGACTGCATTGTTTAACTGGTCTCTCCCTGAAGATTTGGAGTCTGGGAATGAGGAGGTGCTGGTGATGTAGGTCTGTTCTGAGTTAGTTAGTTAGTTCTGTGGTCGTTCTTTATTTGTGTTCAATGGATCCATCAAAAATTCTGACTTGGAATGTGAGGGGTTTAAATTCTACCGCTAGACAAGATGCAGTTCGTTCTCGGGTAGTCTCTTCTTGTGCAGATGTTGTTTGCGTTCAGGAAACCAAGATCACAGCCATATCTCAAAGGGTCATTTTATCTACCCTCGGGTCTGATTTCACAGGACATTTGTCTCTGCCATCAACCGGGGCTAGTGGTGGTATTCTTGTTGCTTGGAGGCGTCATGTGGGAGTCTCTGGTGCTCAGAGGGTTGACAGATTTAGTATGTCCATTCAATTCTCCGCGGATAATGGACACGCGTGGTGGCTGACCTGTGTTTATGGACCGCAGGGGAATGGGGATAAAATTCAGTTTCTACAGGAACTTCGTGACATCCGGGCTGCCTGTCCTGGGCCTTGGATGATAGCAGGGGATTTCAATTTGATTTACAAAGATGAGGATAAGAATAATGCCAACTACAATAGAGCTATGATGGGTCGGTTTAGGCGTTTCATTAATGATATGGCCCTCAAAGAAGTTCCCCTCCATGGTCGCAAATACACTTGGTCTAATCAACAAGACTCTCCTATACTGGTTAAGTTGGACAGGGTTCTCTGTTCTGTTGACTGGGAGAATAAATTCCCTAATTGCTTGCTCCAAAGTTTGGCGTCAGAAGATTCTGATCACTGCCCTCTTCTGTTGGGGCTTCAGGATAACAAAGTAGGAAGGCGCAGATTTCATTTTGAGTCCTTTTGGACCAAGACAGATGGGTTTCAGGGGGTGGTAGCCACAGCTTGGACGTCTGTTCCTACTGCCTCTTGCCCCTATTTAACTCTAAGCCAGAAATTTAAAGCAACCGCTAAGGGATTACAGAGGTGGAGTAGCAAAACGGTTGGTAATGTGAAATTTCAGCTTGCCTTGGCACGGGAAATCCTTCATCAATTTGAGATAGCTCAAGATAATCGTCCCCTATCTCCAGGAGAATTGTGGTTGAAAAACAATCTGAAAAAGCACAGCCTTGCTCTTTCTTCTTTCAGTAGAACTATTGATAGGTTGCGATCACGTATTGGATGGCTCCGGGAAGGTGATGCCAACACCAAGCTGTTTCATTTGCATGCCCGTCATAGAAAGAGAAAAAAATTTATTGGTCATCTCATCTCCGGGGACCGTGTTTGTACAAGCCACCAGGACAAAGCTGAAGTGATTGATAATTTCTATGAAAATCTGCTTGGGAGTAGTTCAGACAGGCTACATACTGTCAATTTAGCCGATATTGGAATCAATTCACTGGACTTGGCTGTTTTGGATCTTCCTTTTAGTGAAGAAGAAGTATGGAAGACAATTCTGCAACTGCCATCAGATAAAGCCCCTGGGCCGGATGGCTTTACAGGTCGTTTTTATAAATCCTGTTGGCCGGTTATAAAGGAGGATATCATGGCTGCAGTTTCAGCGCTTTGGAGCAGGAAGTTCATGAATTTTGAATCTCTCAACTCAGCCTACATTACTTTGCTTCCCAAGAAGGTTGGTGCGGATCAGCCCAAGGATTTTCGGCCTATTAGCTTGGTGCATAGTTTTGCTAAACTTATCACTAAGTTGTTGGCCAATCGGCTTGCTGATCATCTCCAGCAAATGGTGTCACCAAATCAAAGTGCGTTCATAAAAGGTCGCTTCATACAGGATAATTTCATGTTGGTACAACAAACAGCCAGATATCTTCATCAACAAAAGCAGCCCCGCATACTTCTCAAATTGGATATTTCTAAGGCATTTGATTCAGTTTCCTGGCCCTTCCTCTTGGAGGTCCTACAGCACCTGGGCTTCGGGCAAATCTGGAGAGATATAATTTGCGGGCTGTTATCCTCCTCGAGCACTCAAGTTTTATTGAATGGGATTCCTGGAAAATATATTTCCCATCGACGAGGGCTGCGGCAAGGTGACCCCCTTTCTCCCATGCTCTTCATCTTGGTCATAGATGTTTTGGGGCACTTGATTGACCAAGCTGCAAGGGATGGTCTTCTACAGCCTCTCTCGGCTGGAAATATGCAGCACCGAATTTCTGTATATGCGGATGATGTGGTGCTCTTCCTCCGTCCAGTGGCTAGCGACATTTCTGTAACAATGGATATCCTCAAAATTTTTGGTGAAGCCTCAGGCCTGAACACTAATCTTCAAAAGAGCAGTGTTCTCCCAATTAGATGTGGCGACTTGGAGTTGACAACCATTCAAAATTTGCTGCCCTGTCCCCTTGCTGAGTTCCCTTGCAAATATCTAGGTTTGCCTCTGTCCTTGAAAAAGCTAAGCAAAAGTCAAGTGCAACCCATTGTTGACCGCATTGCTGATCAGTTGCCGGGTTGGAAGGCGGAGTTGATGACAAGGGCAGGAAGGAGGATTCAGGTTCAATATGTGCTTACTGGTATGATGGTATATATTGTTATGGCATCAGATCTTCCAACTTGGGCTATTAAGGCAATTGACAAAATAAGGCGTGGTTTTCTTTGGCGTGGCCGCAAGGAAGCAAGGGGAGGACATTGTCTTGTAGCTTGGGTAAAGGTTTGCCGCCCAACTGAACTTGGAGGGTTGGGTATTTCAGATTTAAAAACGCTTGGTTGGGCATTGAGAATGAGATGGTTGTGGTTGCAGAAAACAGAGCCAAACCGCCCCTGGGCGCATCTCCCTATTCAGGTCCCTGACCAGGTGAAGGCCTTCTTTGCTGTGGCTGTTATCACCGAAGTTGGTAATGGCGAGCACACCCTGTTTTGGACTGACAGGTGGCTACATGGTCAGTGCATCACAGATTTGGCTCCTCGACTGATGGCTGTCGTTTCTAAAAGAAAGATCAAAGATCGTACAGTCAAGGAGGCACTTAATAATTGGGCTTGGATAGCAGACATTCAAGGGGCTATTACTGTTGGACTGATAATTGATGTGTTTCAGTTATGTGATACCCTTTCAGGCATTGTTTTGCAACCTGGACAGGAGGACAAACATGTCTGGAAGCTTTCATCTAATGGCCAATATTCGGCTAAGGCGGCATATGAGGGTTTATTCTTGGGAGCTAATCTCTTTGAACCATGGGAAAGAATTTGGAAGACTTGGGCGCCACCAAAATGTCGGTTCTTCATGTGGATAGTGGCCCACAACAAGTGTTGGACATCTGACCGCCTTGCACGACGTGGAATGCCTCACCCAGATTATTGTCCGCTGTGTGATCAAGAAGAGGAATCAATCAGCCATCTCCTTGTGGAATGTGTATTCGCCAGGGAATTTTGGTTCATTTTGCTTCGGCAGGTCGGTCTCCAGGCTTTATCTCCCCAACCTACTGATAATTCCTTCATGGATTGGTGGGAGAGAGCTAATAATGCTACTTCAGATATGGTGAGGCAAGGAGTTAATTCCCTAATTATTTTGGGGGCCTGGACTCTTTGGAAACATCGCAATCGCTGTGTCTTTGATGGAGCAGCTCCAAGTGTGGTTGGGGCTGTTGTAATGGCCAGTGAAGAACGTCGGTTGTGGACCAGTGCAGGGGCTCGAGGGCTCTCCCTCTTGACCGCCCATCTCCCAGGTGATTAGTTCCTGGGATCTCTGCAGGTCAACTTCAACCAGCCAAGCTGCGTTTGTGCCTTGGCTGTTGTAGCTTGTGTCGTGTGTGTGTTGTGTTTAGGGTGTTTGTAAGTCTGGGTTCTTATACCCTCTTTTCTTCTTAATACAATGAGACGCAGATCTCCTGCGTTTTTCGAGAAAAAAAAAATCCATTTTAATTAGTATGAATAACACATTGCTAAGGAAAATGTAAAACAGCATACACTCTGATAGAGTTCCATGGCTTTCTCCCTATGAGTAGCCTCAATCTTCGGGGCTTTTTTCTCAGGACGGTTGGCAGCAAAGTAATTCCAGTTCCCCTTCAATAAAATTGAAAAACATTCATCAAAACAAGAATAAATAAAAGATAAAAATGATCAGTTGTAAAAAAAAGAAATATACATGACAAACAATATAGATGTGAAATGTTGAAATTGTATGTTGTAAGTGCAGCATTTAATTCATGAGTCACCAAGTTTTCAGTTCCACCACGGCACCACCTCATTATTATCTAGTGGCCAGAAGCACCATCAAAATGAGAGTTGTGGTGGCACCAGCTGATTAATTTTGTTGAAAGTGGAAAAAATAGGTATCAGAAGTATATGCTACTACTGTAATTTAGAATAAATTCTGGGTTTTTTTTTGGGTGGGGGGTGGGGGGGTCTTCTACCCTTTTGGTCCTATAATTGATAAAAAGATATGCAGCTCTGTGATGTGTTCGAGAGAAAAAATGGATTTAGTTTGAGAGACCCTGAAGAAAATGAACAATCTTCACAAGGTTCAAAACTCCTTGCTGGAAAGTGGAACCTCTTCACAGTGTGAACAAAATAACATGAGTGAAATTAGCGTATGTACCAATTGAAGCAAAGAGTAGGTATCTCCCTTGGTGACCTCTTTCGCATTACGGAAATGCTCCTTTGCAGTAAGCCAGGTTTCATCGCTCTGGAGTTCAAGACTCCCAAGCATAGACAGTGCATTTGGGTTCTTCTCATCCATCTTTAAAGCATCACCTATCTAAAACAAAAACAGTATTACTTTTCTCATTTAATAAAATCGAACAGAAGTGTTGATCATACCAGTTCAATGCTCAGTTGAACATTGTTTCTTTGTTTTGCAATAGCCGCTAGCCTCAGATAGGCATCTATGTAGTCAGGGTACTGTTATTGAGAAAACCAAATTAGAGCACAACGGAAAAGTCACAGGAGGTACTTTTCATTGCTGCACAGGAAACCCAGCAAGTAAAAACACAATGCTATAGGATATATTTTAGTAGTTCAATAGGAAGCCGGTGCAAACCACACTTTTTGGAAGAAAAACACTGATAAATAATTGATAATTTCATTCATGGAACTATTAACATATCTTTCATATGAAAAATGATCAGCAGGGCATGTATGGTTAGCATAAGATGATGAATGAGTTAAAACTGCACGGCAGAGTTTTTACTAGCTGATAATACCATCCATCATGAGCTTTCAGTCACTATTCAATAAGGTTATGTTGCATAAACACGGGCAGTTCAGTATATGGAGTGTAGTGGGTGGGGGTTATGAGCTCTGGTAGGCATTAGTGTAGCAAAATAGAGAGGCTAGTGAGGACAAAGAGCAGGAGTACCTTGAAAATTATGAAACGGTAAAAGAGGCTTGCTCTGACAGAATCATGGAGTTCTTCCAGTAATCTTGCATAATTAAACAGTGTGGTTACTTTATTTGAATGTAATTCAAGAGGTACACCTTCTTCTTCAAGTTGGTGAAAGAAGCTCTGATCCTTGTTCTGGACACTCCAGTTGACCATAGAGCTGCCTGCTTTCCCGTTGATAATTGAAACCCAAAGACCATCACCTAGTGCTTCCTTAAAACTCTGTTCTGCCATCTGAAAGTGTAATTTAATAAGGGTAGTGACAGGTATAAATGATAGTTCATAATATTGTGCACTAACAGTAAGCAAACCTCAAACTCTCCCTTCTCAAAATGAAGAAGTCCAATTCCATTGAGCAACTCAACAGGGACAGCCTCCCCTGCCTTCTTGAGGAGATTTCGAGCCTGTGAACTACTAGTTAAGACTTTTATATTTTAAGGATAAGGATGAATGAGAATAGGGTGTGCAGTGGACAAAAAAAAAGGCAAGCAGTGAGCACACTTCTTCAGTCTTCAGTATTTACAAGATATGAAGCTAAAACAATTACGTACAATGCAACAAATAATTAACAATGACAAGAAGAAGAGCATAACCTGGTAGACTATCTTAGATAACACCAGCCCATGCAACTACTATGTACATGGTTCATCATGCTGACGCACACAAAACTTTGAGTGCAACAATGTCAAGCATATGATGCAGCACAATGGGAAAACTGAGCTTCTAGGAGAGCAGAGTTGTTTTACCCCCGAGTTTGAGAGGGGAGAGCAGTCAGAAAGAAGACAGTAAAAACCCATGCAGAAAGCACATAAATGAATTTGCAGCCCTAGCATCTTTATGCCTCAAGTCAAACAGTTTTGGAGGGCAACACAATGCTAAAAGCTAACTTTTCATGATTAGTTCTGCTGAATCATGTGCATCTTTTGATAGAACAATGGGGGGAATCATAGAATTTTATACAGAACTACACTAGAAATATGATATCAGACAACACAATAAAAATCAAACTCAAAACTATTATAGCTAACTGAAGAGCTTACTGTCTTCAAGTATTCCATAGCAGCAGCCCAGTCAGATTCTACCAACAATTCACCAAGTTCCACAAATGCCTGCAAAATAATCTCATTAACTTAGGTTATATGCAAACATAAAATAATGGATCACTAAAGCTAAAGCCTGGCCTCAAAACAGAGAGTAAGAATGCAACTAGGAGTCATGGACTGAACAAGAACAGGAAGTAATTTGAATAGACATCATACTCATATAATCTGACATTGAAATAAAATGATCACAGCTTCCACACTTAGCTTTATTCAATTTTTGGTTAATCACTCTGACACTATCATCCAGTAATGCTTCATAATACATGTCACTGTAGTTAGTTCCAAAAATATAGTACTGTGACACATAAATTAGTCAAAAGGAAAATCAGCTAAACAACAAATGCATATTTTTTGCATTTATGAAGCCTGGTATGAGTGTCTTATCCTTTTCTAAAACAAATATAGCACATTAATGGAGTTAACTCAATGACACGCAAAAAACATGAATAAACAACTATGCAGGTAAAATGTGTTTCTCATTATAGATTAATAATTAATGTAACAATAGAAAATCTTTATACCAATCAAAATTACACATTAGGGCAAATGTAGTGTGCTTCTTTCATGGACCAAATACAGATCAAATCGACAACAAAAAACTGATTGTAAGACGCTAGCATTCCAAATTTTCAATCAACTTCATCCTAGATCAGCATCTTCATTATTCCAAATCATCAGCATTACAAGATCCAGAGATGGACCAAAATTCAGTGTTCAAAAGAAAATATATTTTGCCATGTTCATCCTAGATCAGCATCTTCATTATTCCAAATCTTTATGTTCAGATTGAGCATTTGACAATTTCATCAGTACATT